>NW_024058519.1:272747-331238 GCF_016432855.1 Salvelinus namaycush
TATCCTAACTTCCTGAAAACATAAAGAAGAACCAGGGATGTTGGGGGTGAGGAGTGGTGTGCATTCTCTATCCTAACTTCCTGAAACACAAAGAAGAACCAGGATGTTGGGGGTGAGGATGGTTGCATTCTCTATCCTAACTTCCTGAAACACAAAGAAGAACCAGGATGTTGGGGGTGAGGATGGTTGCATTCTCTATCCTAACTTCCTGAAACACAAAGAAGAACAGGATGTTGGGGGTGAGGATGGTTGCATTCTCTATCCTAACTTCCTGAAACATCAAGAAGAACAGGGATGTTGGGGGTGAGGATGGTTGCATTCTCTATCCTAACTTCCTGAAACACAAAGAAGAACCAGGATGTTGGGGGTGAGGATGGTTGCATTCTCTATCCTAACTTCCTGAAACACAAAGAAGAACAGGATGTTGGGGGTGAGGATGGTTGCATTCTCTATCCTAACTTCCTGAAACATCAAAGAAGAACCAGGATGTTGGGGGTGAGGATGGTTGCATTCTCTATCCTAACTTCCTGAAACACAGAAGACCAGGATGTTGGGGGTGAGGATGGTTGCATTCTCTATCCTAACTTCCTGAAACATCAAAGAAGAACCATGGATGTTGGGGGTGAGGATGGTTGCATTCTCTATCCTAACTTCCTGAAACACAAAGAAGAACCAGGATGTTGGGGGTGAGGATGGTTGCATTCTCTATCCTAACTTCCTGAAACATCAAAGAAGAACAGGATGTTGGGGGTGAGGATGGTTGCATTCTCTATCCTAACTTCCTGAAACACAAAGAAGAACCTGGATGTTGGGGTGAGGATGGTTGCATTCTCTATCCTAACTTCCTGAAACATAAAGAAGAACTGGGATGTTGGGGGTGAGGATGGTTGCATTCTCTATCCTAACTTCCTGAAACATCAAGAAGAACCAGGATGTTGGGGGTGAGGATGGTTGCATTCTCTATCCTAACTTCCTGAAACATAAAGAAGAACTGGGATGTTGGGGGTGAGGATGGTTGCATTCTCTATCCTAACTTCCTGAAACATAAAGAAGAACCAGGATGTTGGGGGTGAGGATGGTTGCATTCTCTATCCTAACTTCCTGAAACATCAAGAAGAACCAGGATGTTGGGGGTGAGGATGGTTGCATTCTCTATCCTAACTTCCTGAAACATAAAGAAGAACCAGGATGTTGGGGGTGAGGATGGTTGCATTCTCTATCCTAACTTCCTGAAACATCAAAGAAGAACAGGGATGTTGGGGGTGAGGATGGTTGCATTCTCTATCCTAACTTCCTGAAACATAAAGAAGAACCAGGATGTTGGGGGTGAGGATGGTTGCATTCTCTATCCTAACTTCCTGAAACATAAAGAAGAACCTGGATGTTGGGGGTGAGGATGGTTGCATTCTCTATCCTAACTTCCTGAAACATCAAAAGAAACCAGGATGTTGGGGGTGAGGATGGTTGATTCTCTATCCTAACTTCCTGAAACACAAAGAAGAACCAGGATGTTGGGGGTGAGGATGGTTGCATTCTCTATCCTAACTTCCTGAAACACAAAGAAGAACCAGGGATGTTGGGGGTGAGGATGGTTGCATTCTCTATCCTAACTTCCTGAAACATCAAGAAGAACATGGATGTTGGGGGTGAGGATGGTTGCATTCTCTATCCTAACTTCCTGAAACACAAAGAAGAACCAGGATGTTGGGGGTGAGGATGGTTGCATCTCTATCCTAACTTCCTGAAAACACAAAGAAGAACCAGGATGTTGGGGGTGAGGATGGTTGCATTCTCTATCCTAACTTCCTGAAACATCAAGAAGAACCAGGATGTTGGGGGTGAGGATGGTTGCATTCTCTATCCTAACTTCCAGAAACACAAAGAAGAACCAGGATGTTGGGGGTGAGGGTGGTTGCATTCTCTATCCTAACTTCCTGAAACACAAAGAAGAACCAGGATGTTGGGGGTGAGGATGGTTGCATTCTCTATCCTAACTTCCTGAAACACAAAGAAGAACCAGGGATGTTGGGGGTGAGGATGGTTGCATTCTCTATCCTAACTTCCTGAAACACAAAGAAGAACTGGGATGTTGGGGGTGAGGATGGTTGCATTCTCTATCCTAACTTCCTGAAACATAAAGAAGAACTGGGATGTTGGGGGTGAGGATGGTTGTATTCTCTATCCTAACTTCCTGAAACATAAAGAAGAACTAGGGAATGTTGGGGGTGAGGATGGTTGTATTCTCTATCCTAACTTCCTGAAACACAAAGAAGAACCAGGATGTTGGGGGTGAGGATGGTTGCATTCTCTATCCTAACTTCCTGAAACACAAAGAAGAACCAGGATGTTGGGGGTGAGGATGGTTGCATTCTCTATCCTAACTTCCTGAAACACAAGAAGAACCAGGATGTTGGGGGTGAGGATGGTTGCATTCTCTATCCTAACTTCCTGAAACATCAAGAAGAACCAGGATGTTGGGGGTGAGGATGGTGCATTCTCTATCCTAACTTCCTGAAACATCAAGAAGAACTGGATGTTGGGGGTGAGGATGGTTGCATTCTCTATCCTAACTTCCTGAAACATAAAGAAGAACTGGGATGTTGGGGTGAGGATGGTTGCATTCTCTATCCTAACTTCCTGAAACACAAAGAAGAACCAGGATGTTGGGGGTGAAGGATGGTTGCATTCTCTATCCTAACTTCCTGAAACACAAAGAAGAACCAGGGATGTTGGGGGTGAGGATGGTTGCCTTCTCTATCCTAACTTCCTGAAACACAAAGAAGAACCAGGATGTTGGGGGTGAGGATGGTTGCATTCTCTATCCTAACTTCCTGAAACACAAAGAAGAACCAGGATGTTGGGGGTGAGGATGGTTGCATTCTCTATCCTAACTTCCTGAAACACAAAGAAGAACCAGGATGTTGGGGGTGAGGATGGTTGCATTCTCTATCCTAACTTCCTGAAACACAAAGAAGAACCAGGATGTTGGGGGTGAGGATGGTTGCATTCTCTATCCTAACTTCCTGAAACACAAAGAAGAACCAGGATGTTGGGGGTGAGGATGGTTGCATTCTCTATCCTAACTTCCTGAAACACAAAGAAGAACTGGGATGTTGGGGTGAGGATGGTTGCATTCTCTATCCTAACTTCCTGAAACATAAAGAAGAACCAGGATGTTGGGGGTGAGGATGGTTGCATTCTCTATCCTAACTTCCTGAAACATCAAGAAGAACCAGGATGTTGGGGGTGAGGATGGTTGCATTCTCTATCCTAACTTCCTGAAACATCAAGAAGAACTGGGATGTTGGGCGTGAGGATGGTTTGCATTCTCTATCCTAACTTCCTGAAACACAAAGAAGAACCAGGATGTTGGGAACACAAAGAAGAACTGGGATGTTGGGGGTGAGGATGGTTGCATTCTCTATCCTAACTTCCTGAAACACAAAGAAGAACCAGGATGTTGGGAACACAAAGAAGAACTGGGATGTTGGGGGTGAGGATGGTTGCATTCTCTATCCTAACTTCCTGAAACACAAAGAAGAACCGGGATGTTGGGGGTGAGGATGGTTGCATTCTCTATCCTAACTTCCTGAAACACAAAGAAGAACCAGGATGTTGGGGGTGAGGATGGTTGCATTCTCTATCCTAACTTCCTGAAACATCAAGAAGAACCAGGATGTTGGGGGTGAGGATGGTTGCATTCTCTATCCTAACTTCCTGAAACATCAAGAAGAACCAGGATGTTGGGGGTGAGGATGGTTGCATTCTCTATCCTAACTTCCTGAAACACAAAGAAGAACCAGGATGTTGGGGGTGAGGATGGTTGCATTCTCTATCCTAACTTCCTGAAACACAAAGAAGAACTGGGATGTTGGGGTGAGGATGGTTGCATTCTCTATCCTAACTTCCTGAAACATAAAGAAGAACTGGGATGTTGGGGGTGAGGATGGTTGTATTCTCTATCCTAACTTCCTGAAACACAAAGAAGAACCAGGATGTTGGGGGTGAGGATGGTTGCATTCTCTATCCTAACTTCCTGAAACACAAAGAAGAACCAGGATGTTGGGGGTGAGGATGGTTGCATTCTCTATCCTAACTTCCTGAAACATAAAGAAGAACTGGGATGTTGGGGGTGAGGATGGATGCATTCTCTATCCTAACTTCCTGAAACACAAAGAAGAACCAGGATGTTGGGGGTGAGGATGGTTGCATTCTCTATCCTAACTTCCTGAAACATAAAGAAGAACTGGGATGTTGGGGGTGAGGATGGATGCATTCTCTATCCTAACTTCCTGAAACATAAAGAAGAACTGGGATGTTGGGGGTGAGGATGGATGCATTCTCTATCCTAACTTCCTGAAACATAAAGAAGAACCGGGATGTTGGGGGTGAGGATGGTTGCATTCTCTATCCTAACTTCCTGAAACATCAAGAAGAACCAGGATGTTGGGGGTGAGGATGGTTGCATTCTCTATCCTAACTTCCTGAAACACAAAGAAGAACCAGGATGTTGGGGATGAGGATGGTTGCATTCTCTATCCTAACTTCCTGAAACACAAAGAAGAACCAGGATGTTGGGGGTGAGGATGGTTGCATTCTCTATCCTAACTTCCTGAAACATCAAGAAGAACCAGGATGTTGGGGGTGAGGATGGTTGCATTCTCTATCCTAACTTCCTGAAACATAAAGAAGAACCAGGATGTTGGGGGTGAGGATGGTTGCATTCTCTATCCTAACTTCCTGAAACACAAAGAAGAACCAGGATGTTGGCGGTGAGGATGGTTGCATTCTCTATCCTAACTTCCTGAAACACAAAGAAGAACCAGGATGTTGGGGGTGAGGATGGTTGCATTCTCTATCCTAACTTCCTGAAACATCAAGAAGAACCAGGATGTTGGCGGTGAGGATGGTTGCATTCTCTATCCTAACTTCCTGAAACACAAAGAAGAACCAGGATGTTGGCGGTGAGGATGGTTGCATTCTCTATCCTAACTTCCTGAAACACAAAGAAGAACCAGGATGTTGGGGGTGAGGATGGTTGCATTCTCTATCCTAACTTCCTGAAACATCAAGAAGAACCAGGATGTTGGGGGTGAGGATGGTTGCATTCTCTATCCTAACTTCCTGAAACACAAAGAAGAACTGGGATGTTGGGGGTGAGGATGGTTGCATTCTCTATCCTAACTTCCTGAAACATAAAGAAGAACTGGGATGTTGGGGGTGAGGATGGATGCATTCTCTATCCTAACTTCCTGAAACATCAAGAAGAACTGGGATGTTGGGGGTGAGGATGGTTGCATTCTCTATCCTAACTTCCTGAAACATAAAGAAGAACTGGGATGTTGGGGGTGAGGATGGATGCATTCTCTATCCTAACTTCCTGAAACATCAAGAAGAACCAGGATGTTGGGGGTGAGGATGGTTGCATTCTCTATCCTAACTTCCTGAAACATCAAGAAGAACCAGGATGTTGGGGGTGAGGATGGTTGCATTCTCTATCCTAACTTCCTGAAACACAAAGAAGAACCAGGATGTTGGGGGTGAGGATGGTTGCATTCTCTATCCTAACTTCCTGAAACACAAAGAAGAACCAGGATGTTGGGGGTGAGGATGGTTGCATTCTCTATCCTAACTTCCTGAAACATAAAGAAGAACTGGGATGTTGGGGGTGAGGATGGTTGCATTCTCTATCCTAACTTCCTGAAACACAAAGAAGAACCAGGATGTTGGGGGTGAGGATGGTTGCATTCTCTATCCTAACTTCCTGAAACACAAAGAAGAACCTGGATGTTGGGGGTGAGGATGGTTGCATTCTCTATCCTAACTTCCTGAAACACAAAGAAGAACCAGGATGTTGGGGGTGAGGATGGTTGCATTCTCTATCCTAACTTCCTGAAACACAAAGAAGAACCAGGATGTTGGGGGTGAGGATGGTTGCATTCTCTATCATAACTTCCTGAAACACAAAGAAGAACTGGGATGTTGGGGGTGAGGATGGTTGCATTCTCTATCCTAACTTCCTGAAACATAAAGAAGAACCAGGATGTTGGGGGTGAGGATGGTTGCATTCTCTATCCTAACTTCCTGAAACATCAAGAAGAACCAGGATGTTGGGGGTGAGGATGGTTGCATTCTCTATCCTAACTTCCTGAAACACAAAGAAGAACCAGGATGTTGGGGGTGAGGATGGTTGCATTCTCTATCCTAACTTCCTGAAACACAAAGAAGAACCAGGATGTTGGGGGTGAGGATGGTTGCATTCTCTATCCTAACTTCCTGAAACATCAAGAAGAACCAGGATGTTGGGGGTGAGGATGGTTGCATTCTCTATCCTAACTTCCTGAAACATAAAGAAGAACCGGGATGTTGGGGGTGAGGATGGTTGCATTCTCTATCCTAACTTCCTGAAACACAAAGAAGAACCAGGATGTTGGGGGTGAGGATGGTTGCATTCTCTATCCTAACTTCCTGAAACACAAAGAAGAACCAGGATGTTGGGGGTGAGGATGGTTGCATTCTCTATCCTAACTTCCTGAAACACAAAGAAGAACCAGGATGTTGGGGGTGAGGATGGTTGCATTCTCTATCCTAACTTCCTGAAACACAAAGAAGAACCGGGATGTTGGGGGTGAGGATGGTTGCATTCTCTATCCTAACTTCCTGAAACATCAAGAAGAACCAGGATGTTGGGGGTGAGGATGGTTGCATTCTCTATCCTAACTTCCTGAAACATCAAGAAGAACCAGGATGTTGGGGGTGAGGATGGTTGCATTCTCTATCCTAACTTCCTGAAACACAAAGAAGAACCAGGATGTTGGGGGTGAGGATGGTTGCATTCTCTATCCTAACTTCCTGAAACACAAAGAAGAACCAGGATGTTGGGGGTGAGGATGGTTGCATTCTCTATCCTAACTTCCTGAAACATCAAGAAGAACCAGGATGTTGGCGGTGAGGATGGTTGCATTCTCTATCCTAACTTCCTGAAACATCAAGAAGACAGTCAAAGTCAGATCCTCTTGAGACATGGCTGTAGACGCTATGGCAACAAGAGCAACGATAACAACATCTTCGACTTACCCCACCAACAGCTTTGACCTCCCATGTAGTAGGCAAGTGTAGAGTGGGTAACCTCTGGTTGACCTGCTTCTCCAGGTCCTCTATGGAGAATATCCCCCGGAGGAAGTGGGCTCTGGGGAGGAAGAGGAGTGTGTCTCAGGCTGGGATTCATTCTAATCGCGTGTTATAATCTCGTTTAACAATCGCTTGGAATTTTTTTTCTTTATTTCAACGAGACCAAATAAATGAATAAAATAGTCAATGCCGCTTTTAAAGGCAATTTGGATTGAGCCGACATATGTAGCGTTTTATGGCGAACCTGATTTACACCTATGCTGGAACGTTGCCTTTAAAAGCAGAATTGTCTACAACTCGTGATTGGATTGAATCCCGGCCATATGCTCCCGGGGTGACGTTTCCCTCGGGTACAGAGCCAGGATCATCTTCCCGTGAGCCAATCCTAACCTAAACCATAAGTGGGGAAAATGCTAATCTGATCCGAGATTGGCATGTAGGTCGAGGCAACTCCGTGTCTTAGAGCAGGGGTTTCCAAACCCCCCCCCCCCCCCCCCCCCCCCCAGGGATCGGCAGGGGGACTTGAAACTTACGCTTGAAAGTTGTAATAGTAGAATGAACAAAGTGCAATTTAGAACTTGGGTATTGCATCATCAGTTCCTCTTGTCATTACAGACCTTAGAGAGATATTTATAACTTGACATGTCAGTCATTACAGACCTTAGAGAGATATTTATAACTTGTCAGAAATGTCCAGATCAACCAGCCCGTGTCAGCTAACGTTTTTTTAGCCATTAGATTTTATAGTAATGTTCGAGTCACTCAAATATCACATTAATACACATTAGACATGGCAAAATGTAGAGAATTGCAAGAAAATGAGCTTTCAAACAGCAAAGTTCTCTGAACTCCATGACAAAATGTGTTGAATTGCAGGAAATAAGCATCACACCTGCAACATTTTCTCTCTGCCGACTAGAGGGGTGTGAACAGTTTGTGTCATGAACAATGCTTGTGCCCATAGAAATAGACTTGGGGCGCAGGATGTTCCCCAATACTGGAAGGGGGGCCTGAGAGAAAACGTTTCAATACCACTGCTTTAGAAGGTAAGCTATGGTATGGTACGGTAAGGTATGGTATGGTATGGAGGTATGGTATGGTATGGTATGGTATGGTATGGTATGGTATGGTATGGTACGGTAAGGTATGGTACGGTAAGGTATGGTACGGTAAGGTATGGTAAGGTATGGTATGGTATGGTACGGTAAGGTATGGTACGGTAAGGTATGGTAAGGTATGGTATGGTATGGTACGGTAAGGTATGGTACGGTAAGGTATGGTAAGGTACGGTATGGTATGGTATGGTACGGTAAGTTATGGTACGGTATGGTACGGTAAGGTATGGTACGGTATGGTATGGTATGGTACGGTAAGTTATGGTACGGTATGGTACGGTAAGGTATGGTACGGTAAGGTATGGTAAGGTATGGTATGGTATGGTACGGTAAGTTATGGTACGGTATGGTACGGTAAGGTATGGTACGGTATGGTATGGTATGGTACGGTAAGTTATGGTACGGTATGGTACGGTAAGGTATGGTACGTTATGGTACGGTATGGTACGGTAAGGTATGGTAAGGTAAAGTATGGTATGGTAAGGTATGGTACGGTAAGGTACGGTATGGTACGGTATGGTACGGTAAGGTATGGTAAGGTAAAGTATGGTATGGTAAGGTATGGTACGGTAAGGTACGGTATGGTACGGTAAGGTATGGTACGGTATGGTACGGTAAGGTATGGTAAGGTAAAGTATGGTATGGTAAGGTATGGTACGGTAAGGTACGGTATGGTACGGTATGGTATGGTACGGTAAGTTATGGTACGGTATGGTACGGTAAGGTATGGTACGTTATGGTACGGTATGGTACGGTAAGGTATGGTAAGGTAAAGTATGGTATGGTAAGGTATGGTACGGTAAGGTACGGTATGGTACGGTAAGGTATGGTACGGTAAGGTACGGTATGGTAAGGTATGGCATGGTATGGTACGGTATGGCATGGTAAGGTAAGGCATGGCATGGTAAGCTACGGTATGGTATGGTATGGCATGGTTAGTTAAGGTATGGTATGGTATGGTAAGGCATGGTATGGTAAGTTAAGGTATGTTAAGGTATGGTAAGGCATGGTTAGTTAAGGCATGGCATGGTAAGGTAAATTACTTTAGAAGGTACGGGAGCCTGTAGCGGCTAAACCAGAAGTCTTGCTCAGAGGTGGTTAGATTGGCATGGTAAGGTATGGTAAGGTATGGTATGGTAAGGCATGGTAAGGCATGGTAAGGCATGGTAAGGTAAATTACTTTAGAAGGTACGGGAGCCTGTAGCGGCTAAACCAGAAGTCCTGCTCAGAGCTGGTTAGATTGCGGATAACGTCCCTGGAAGGCACCAGAGCCGTTATATTCCCACTCAGGTCAAACTCTGACGACCTCTAAGAGAGGGGACAGAAAGGATCAATCCCGGACATTTATAAAGTGCCTTCGGAATGTATTCACACCCCATGACTTTTCCACATTTTGTTATGTTACAGCCTGAATTTAAAATGGATTAAATTGAGATTTTATGTCACTGGCCTACACACAATATCCCATAATGTCAAAGTGTAATTATGTTTTTAGAAATGTGTACAAATTAATAAAAAAAATGAAAAGCTGAAATGTTTTGAGTGAATAAGTATTCAACCACTTTGTTATGTCCAAATAAGTTCAGGAGTAGAAATGTGCTGAACAAATCACATTCTGTGTGCAATAATAGTGTTTAACATGATTTTTAAATGACTACCTCATCTCTGTACCCCGCACATGCAAATTACCTGTTAGGTCCCTCAGTCGAGCAGTGAATTTCAAACACAGATTCAACCACAAAGACCAGAGAGGTTTTCCCAATCGTTTTCCACCATTCATTTTTTTCCCATATGTGATTTTACAAACACTTAAAATAAGGGCTGTGTTTCGTGTAGGCTTACACTGGTGGCACATTTTGATAACTGTGTAAATCTCTCTAAAACAAGGTGACTTTTAGCATGGTGGGGGCTGCATCATGTTATGGGTATGCTTGTCATTAGCAAGGACTTGGGAGTTTTTTTAGGATTAAAAATAAATGGAATAGCGCTAAGGACAGGCAAAATCCTAGAGGAAAACCTGGTTCAGTCGGCTTCCCTACAGACGCTGGGAGATAAGTTCTCCTTTCAGCAGGACAAATACATACTTGAGTCGCTTGCGACACTGAATGTTCCTGAGTGGCCTAGTTACAGTTCTGACTTAAATGGGTTGAAAATCTATGGCAAACCTTGACAATGGCTGTCTAGCAATGATCACCAACCAACTTGACAGAGCTTGAATAATACATAAATAAAAAAAATTGAAAATATTGCACAATCCAGGTGTGTAAAGCTCTTAAGAGACTTACCCAGAAAGACTCACAGCTGTAATCACTGCCAAAGGTGCTTCTACAAAGTATTGACTCAGGGGTGTGAATACTTATGTAAATTAGATTTCTGTATTTAATTTTCTATAGATATGCTAAAATGTCTAAAAGCATGTTTTAACTTTGTCATTATGGTGTATTGTGTGTAGACGGGTGAGAAACATTATCCATTTAATCCATTTTGAATTCAGGCTGTAACAACAAAATGTGGAATAAATCGAGGGGTGTGAATACTTTCTGAAGACACTGTATCTACAGGAATATGATGTGTAGAAATACAAATACATCTTAAATTATATGGAGAGAGTTAGAGCCAAAAGGAAAGTACAAAAAATAGACCGCTACAGACCTGTATCAGGCGGTGAAAACCGTACAGATTGATATTCATGTCCAGTTCCTAACAAACAAAACAAGTCAATAACAGTCAGTGAAGCAGTACCAACCACCTTGTACTGTCTACGTAAGGCATGGGGTGTATTTACTAGTAACCAACTGGAAGCACACAGAAGGAAACACTACCTGCATTTCTCCAATGGAAACGCTTGTTTTTTTTGGTTTCCGTTGCAATTGTACTCGCTACGGTGCAAAACGTTTTGCAACAGTGTCAGACTAATGAATACAACCCAGGTGCCACAGGTACAGTATAGCCTACCTCTAGCATCGTCCCGTAGCACGTGACTCCGTCTCCAACGTACCCTTCTGGACAGACACAGATGATGTTTTCTCCATCCACTGACTCACACTTAGCCTGAGGACGCCAAACCACAACAACACTACGCATAAAGGACTCTGGGAAACCTGGCCCTTTGGTGGGCTGAAAAACACAGCCTCATATACAATATCCTTATATGGCTGGTTAGAATTAAGCTACACGGATCATGATAAAGAGCGGCTAATATCTGAGAGGAGACGGAGGTTTAAAACAGACAATCTGAGAGGAGATGGAGGTTTAAAACAGACAATCTGAGAGGAGATGGAGGTTTAAAACAGACAATCTGAGAGGAGACGGAGGTTTAAAACAGACAATCTGAGAGGAGACGGAGGTTTAAAACAGACAATCTGAGAGGAGACGGAGGTTTAAAACAGACAATCTGAGAGGAGACGGAGGTTTAAAACAGACAATCTGAGAGGAGATGGAGGTTTAAAACAGACAATCTGAGAGGAGATGGAGGTTTAAAACAGACAATCTGAGAGGAGACGGAGGTTTAAAACAGACAATCTGAGAGGAGATGGAGGTTTAAAACAGACAATCTGAGAGGAGACGGAGGTTTAAAACAGACAATCTGAGAGGAGACGGAGGTTTAAAACAGACAATCTGAGAGGAGACGGAGGTTTAAAACAGACAATCTGAGAGGAGACGGAGGTTTAAAACAGACAATCTGAGAGGAGACGGAGGTTTAAAACAGACAATCTGAGAGGAGATGGAGGTTTAAAACAGACAATCTGAGAGGAGACGGAGGTTTAAAACAGACAATCTGAGAGGAGATGGAGGTTTAAAACAGACAATCTGAGAGGAGATGGAGGTTTAAAACAGACAATCTGAGAGGAGATGGAGGTTTAAAACAGACAATCTGAAAGGAGATGGAGGTTTAAAACAGACACAATCTATTTTAGAAGAGATAAGAGGTTTAAAAGATATAGATTTAAAACAGACACAACAGCTTATGCCAAACGGCATTCCAGTCTATTGCATAAACACTATAAGGGTCTGTCCGAAGTGGCACCCTATTACCACAGGGCTGTGGTCTAAAGTAGTGTTCTATGTAGGGAATAGGTTGCCATTTGGGATGCATTCACAAATACAATAAATTACTTTGTGTGGGGATAAAAGGTGACAGGTAAATGAAAGACATGTACGAACCAGAGAATGGCATCCTCCGTTGTTTTTCTGACAAGGGTTGATGAGATCACAGACTGTCCCATCCCCCATGTAACCCCTCAAACAGGTACACTCACTCTGAGAACACAAGAGACAGGTAAGGGCAAGGGGTTACATGTCCATCTGTCTGTCTAACCCCTCTTACAGGTACCCTCACTCTGAGAACACAAGAGACAGGTAAGGGCAAGGGGTTACATGTCCATCTGTCTGTCTAACCCCTCTTACAGGTACCCTCACTCTGAGAACACAAGAGACAGTCTTTGAGGTACTAGTAGTAGTTGAAGTATAAAACCTTATTATCCGTCAAAGGGATAGAAAACATTAGGAACACCTTAATATTGAGTTACTTCAGTGCCTTGTTGCAAACAGGATGCATGTTTTGGAATACTTTTATTCTGTACAGGCTTCCATCTTTTCACTCTGTCATTTAGGTTAGCATTGTGGAGTAACTACCATGTTGTTGATCCTACCTCAGTTTTCTCCTATCACAGCCATTAAACTCTGTGCCTGTTTTAAAGTCACCATTGGCTCTCAGTTTTTCACAATTCCTGACATTTAATCCTAGTAAAAATTCCCTGTTTAAGGTCAGTTAGGATCACCACTTTTTTTTAAGAATATGAAATGTCAGAATAATAGTAGAGAGAATTATTTATTTCAGCTTTTATTTCTTTCATCACATTCCCAGTGGGTCAGAAGTTTACATACACTCAATTAGTATTTGGTAGCATTGGCTTTAATTTTTTAAAACGTGGGTCAAACGTTTCGGGTAGCCTTCCACAAGCTTCCCATAATAAGTTGGGTGAATTTTGGCCCATTCCTCCTGACAGAGCTGGTGTAACTGAGTCAGGTTTGTAGGCCTCCTTGCTCGCACACACTTTTTCATTTCTGCCCACAAATTTTCTATAGGATTGAGGTCAGGGCTTTGTGATGGCCACTCCAATACCTTGACTTTGTTGTCCTTCAGCCATTTTGCCATAACTTTGAAAGTATGCTTGGAGTCATTGTCCATTTGGAAGACCCATTTGCGACCAAGCTTTAACTTCCTGACTGATATCTGAGATGTTGCTTCAATATATTCACATAATTGTCCACCTCATGATGCCATCTATTTTGTGAAGTGCACCAGTCCCTCCTGCAGCAAAGCACGCCCACAACATGATGCTGCCTTCCCCGTGCTTCACGGTTGGGATGATGTTCTTTGGCTTGCAAGCCTCCCCCTTTTTCCTCCAAACATAACGATGGTCATTATGGCCAAACAGTTCTATTTTTGTTTCATCAGACCAGAGGAAATTTCTCCAAAAAGTACCATCTTTGTCCCCAATTGCAGTTGCAAACCGTAGTCTGGCTTTTTTAAGGAGGTTTTGGAGCAGTGGCTTCTTCCTTGCTGAGCGGCCTTTCAGGATATGTCGGTATAGGACTTGTTTTACTGTGGATATAGATACTTTTGTACCTGTTTCCTCCAGCATCTTCACAAGGTCCTTTGCTGTTGTTCTGGGATTGATTTGCACTTTTCGCACCAAAGTATGTTCATCTCTAGGAGACAGAACGCGTCTCCTTCCTGAGCGGTATGACAGCTGCGTGGTCCCATGGTGTTTATACTTGCATACTATTGTTTGTACAGATGAATGTGGTTCCTTCGGCATTTGGGAATTCCTCCCAAGGATGAACCAGACTTGTGGAGGTCTACAATTATTTTTCTGATGTCTTGGCTGATTTCTTTTGATTTTCCCATGATGTCAAGCAAAGAGGCACTGAGTTTGAAGGTGGGCCTTGAAATACATTCACAGGTACACCTCCAATTGACTCAAATGAATGTCAATTAGCCTATCAGAAGCTTCTAAAGCCATGACATCATTTTCTGTAATTTTCCAAGCTGTTTAAAGGCACAGTCAACTTAGTGTATGTAAACTTCTGACCCACTGGAATTGTGATACAGTGACATAATCTGTCTGTAAACAATTGTTGTAAATATTACTTGTGTCATGCACAAACTACATGTCCTAACCGACTTGCTAAAACTATAGTTTGTTGACAAGCAATTTGTGGAGTGGTTGAAAAATGAGTTTTAATGACTCCAACCTAAGTGTATGTTAACTTCCCACTTCAACTGTATGTGTTGCTGGCAATGGTATTACCCGTTAGACCAGCCTCAGGCACTAGCAGCAATCTGTTTAGCAGCAGAACCATACATAACATACCTGTCCTGGGCCTAGAGACCTGCAGTCTGCATCCTTATGGCAGCCACCTCTGGTCTCCAGGAGACAGTTGTCCACCTCAGTACAGACCAGGCCGTCTCCTGTCCAGCCCTCGTTACAAACACACGACACGTTAGCTGGCCCTGAGGACTCACACTGGGCCTGAGGAGAGAGATGGACATACGACACACTACACGTTAGCTGGCCCTGAGTACACACACTGGACCTCAGAGGAGAAGGGTATGGTAACACACTGGACCTCAGAGGATATGGTAACACACTGGACCTCAGAGGAGAGGATATGATAACACACTGGACCTCAGAGGATATGGTAACACACTGGACCTCAGAGGAGAGGATATGGTAACACACTGGACCTCAGAGGATATGGTAACACACTGGACCTCAGAGGAGAGGATATGGTAACACACTGGACCTCAGAGGATATGGTAACACACTGGACCTCAGAGGAGAGGGGTATGGTAACACACTGGACCTCAGAGGATATGGTAACACACTGGACCTCAGAGGATATGGTAACACACTGGACCTCAGAGGAGAGGATATGGTAACACACTGGACCTCAGAGCAGAGGGTTATGGTAACACACTGGACCTCAGAGGATATGGTAACACACTGGACCTCAGAGGATATGGTAACACACTGGACCTCATAGCAGAGGGTAATGGTAACACACTGGACCTCAGAGGATATGGTAACACACTGGACCTCAGAGGAGAGGATATGGTAACACACTGGACCTCAGAGCAGAGGGTTATGGTAACACACTGGACCTCAGAGGATATGGTAACACACTGGACCTCAGAGGATATGGTAACACACTAGACCTCATAGCAGAGGGTTATGGTAACACACTGGACCTCAGAGGATATGGTAACACACTGGACCTCAGAGCAGAGGGTTATGGTAACACACTGGACCTCAGAGGATATGGTAACACACTGGACCTCAGAGCAGAGGGTTATGGTAACACACTGGACCTCAGAGGAGTGGATATGGTAACACACTGGAACTCAGAGGAGAGGATATGGTAACACACTGGACCTCAGAGGATATGATAACACACTGGACCTCAGAGGATATGGTAACACACTGGACCTCAGAGGAGAGGATATGGTAACACACTGGACCTCAGAGGAGTGGATATGGTAACACACTGGAACTCAGAGGAGAGGATATGGTAACACACTGGACCTCAGAGGATATGATAACACACTGGACCTCAGAGGATATGGTAACACACTGGACCTCAGAGGAGAGGATATGGTAACACACTGGACCTCAGAGGATATGGTAACACACTGGACCTCAGAGGATATGGTAACACACTGGACCTCAGAGCAGAGGGTTATGGTAACACACTGGACCTCAGAGGATATGGTAACACACTGGACCTCAGAGGAGAGGATATGGTAACACACTGGACATCAGAGGAGAGGGTATGATAACACACTGTACCTCAGAAGAGAGGATATGGTAACACACTGGACCTCAGAGGAGAGGATATGGTAACACACTGGACCTCAGAGCAGAGGGTTATGGTAACACATTGGACCTCAGAGGAGAGGATATGGTAACACACTGGACCTCGGAGGAGAGGATATGGTAACACACTGGACCTCATAGCAGAGGGTTATGGTAACACACTGGACCTCAGAGGATATGGTAACACACTGGACCTCAGAGGATATGGTAACACACTGGACCTCAGAGGAGAGGATATGGTAACACACTGGACCTCAGAGCAGAGGGTTATGGTAACACACTGGACCTCAGAGGATATGGTAACACACTGGACCTCAGAGGAGAGGATATGGTAACACACTGGACCTCAGAGGAGAGGATATGGTCGCATTCCGCTTCGCTCCACAGGTAGTATCACATTTCATTTCATTACAGTACAACGGTTTGATTTGTTTGATCTTAGCTAGCTACATAGCCGTCTTTGTATCAAAGATAATTTGTGTAGTTTAGAGTAAGTATCTAGGTTAGCTAGCCAGCTATTTTCGTTCTTTTAACGTAACGTAACGTAGTCAACACTGCTAGCTAGCCACCGAATAGCAGCACTGTAGAAACTATTACATTCAACGGAACAACGGAACGACTTGATTAGTGTAGTGTTAGCTAGCTACATAGTTGTCTTTGCTGTCTTTGTATCTAAGATAATTGTGTAGTTTAGACTAATTATCGGTTAGCTAGCCAGCTATTTTCGTCCTTTTAACGTAACGTAACGTAGTCAACACTGCTAGCTAGCCAGCTAGCCACCGAATAGCAACACTGTAGAAACTATTACATTCAACGGAACAACGGAACGACTTGATTAGTGTAGTGTTAGCTAGCTACATAGTTGTCTTTGCTGTCTTTGTATCTAAGATAATTGTGTAGTCTAGAGTAATTATAGTCTAGAGTAATTATCGGTTAGCTAGCCAGCTATTTTCGTCCGCCGCGCTGCCGTTCTCCTACCTAGTCAACACTGCTAGCTAGCCAACTTCTACCGAATAGCAGCACTGTAGAAACTATTACATTACAACGGAACGATTTGATTAGTGTAGTGTTAGCTAGCTACATAGTTGTCTTTGCTGTCCTTGTATCTAAGACAATTGTGTAGTTTAGACTAATTATCTAGCCAGTTACCGAGGTTACCTAGCTAGCTATCGAGGTTACCTAGCCAGCTACACTTTCAAACAAAGTCAACAACGCAGCCACTGCTAGCTAGCCTACTTCAGCAGTACTGTATCTTTTTAATCATTTTGGTCAATAAGATTTCTGCAACGTAAGCTTAACTTTCTGAACATTCGAGACGTGTAGTCCACTTGTCATTCCAATCTCCTTTGCATTAGCGTAGCCTCTTCTGTAGCCTGTCAACTATGTGTCTGTCTATCCCTGTTCTCTCCTCTCTGCACAGACCATACAAACGCTTCACACCGCGTGGCCGCGGCCACCCCAACCTGGTGGTCCCAGCGCGCACGACCCACGTGGAGTTCCAGGTCTCCGGCAGCCTCTGGAACTGCCGATCTGCGGCCAACAAGGCAGAGTTCATCTCAGCCTATGCTTCCCTCCAGTCCCTCGACTTCTTGGCACTGACGGAAACATGGATCACCACAGATAACACTGCTACTCCTACTGCTCTCTCCTCGTCTGCCCACGTGTTCTCGCACACCCCGAGAGCTTCTGGTCAGCGGGGTGGTGGCACCGGGATCCTCATCTCTCCCAAGTGGTCATTCTCCCTTTCTCCCCTTACCCATCTGTCTATCGCCTCCTTTGAATTCCATACTGTCACAGTTACCAGCCCTTTCAAGCTTAACATCCTTATCATTTATCGCCCTCCAGGTTCCCTCGGAGAGTTCATCAATGAGCTTGATGCATTGATAAGCTCCTTTCCTGAGGACGGCTCACCTCTCACAGTTCTGGGTGACTTTAACCTCCCCACGTCTACCTTTGACTCATTCCTCTCTGCCTCCTTCTTTCCACTCCTCTCCTCTTTTGACCTCACCCTCTCACCTTCCCCCCCTACTCACAAGGCAGGCAATACGCTTGACCTCATCTTTACTAGATGCTGTTCTTCCACTAACCTCATTGCAACTCCCCTCCAAGTCTCCGACCACTACCTTGTATCCTTTTCCCTCTCGCTCTCATCCAACACTTCCCACACTGCCCCTACTCGGATGGTATCGCGCCGTCCCAACCTTCGCTCTCTCTCCCCCGCTACTCTCTCCTCTTCCATCCTATCATCTCTTCCCTCTGCTCAAACCTTCTCCAACCTATCTCCTGATTCTGCCTCCTCAACCCTCCTCTCCTCCCTTTCTGCATCCTTTGACTCTCTATGTCCCCTATCCTCCAGGCCGGCTCGGTCCTCCCCTCCTGCTTCGTGGCTCGACGACTCATTGCGAGCTCACAGAACAGGGCTCCGGGCAGCCGAGCGGAAATGGAGGAAAACTCGCCTCCCTGCGGACCTGGCATCCTTTCACTCCCTCCTCTCTACATTTTCCTCTTCTGTCTCTGCTGCTAAAGCCACTTTCTACCACTCTAAATTCCAAGCATCTGCCTCTAACCCTAGGAAGCTCTTTGCCACCTTCTCCTCCCTCCTGAATCCTCCTCCCCCTCCCCCCCCTCCCCCCCCCCTCCTCCCTCTCTGCAGATGACTTCGTCAACCATTTTGAAAAGAAGGTCGACGACATCCGATCCTCGTTTGCTAAGTCAAACGACACCGCTGGTTCTGCTCACACTGCCCTACCCTGTGCTCTGACCTCTTTCTCCCCTCTCTCTCCAGATGAAATCTCGCGTCTTGTGACGGCCGGCCGCCCAACAACCTGCCCGCTTGACCCTATCCCCTCCTCTCTTCTCTAGACCATTTCCGGAGACCTTCTCCCTTACCTCACCTCGCTCATCAACTCATCCTTGACCGCTGGCTACGTCCCTTCCGTCTTCAAGAGAGCGAGAGTTGCACCCCTTCTGAAAAAACCTACACTCGATCCCTCCGATGTCAACAACTACAGACCAGTATCCCTTCTTTCTTTTCTCTCCAAAACTCTCGAACATGCCGTCCTTGGCCAGCTCTCCTGCTATCTCTCTCAGAATGACCTTCTTGATCCAAATCAGTCAGGTTTCAAGACTAGTCATTCAACTGAGACTGCTCTTCTCTGTATCACGGAGGCGCTCCGCACTGCTAAAGCTAACTCTCTCTCCTCTGCTCTCATCCTCCTAGACCTATCGGCTGCCTTCGATACTGTGAACCATCAGATCCTCCTCTCCACCCTCTCCGAGTTGGGCATCTCCGGCGCGGCCCACGCTTGGATTGCGTCCTACCTGACAGGTCGCTCCTACCAGGTGGCGTGGCGAGAATCTGTCTCCTCACCACGTGCTCTCACCACTGGTGTCCCCCAGGGCTCTGTTCTAGGCCCTCTCCTATTCTCGCTATACACCAAGTCACTTGGCTCTGTCATAACCTCACATGGTCTCTCCTATCATTGCTATGCAGACGACACACAATTAATCTTCTCCTTTCCCCCTTCTGATGACCAGGTGGCGAATCGCATCTCTGCATGTCTGGCAGACATATCAGTGTGGATGACGGATCACCACCTCAAGCTGAACCTCGGCAAGACGGAGCTGCTCTTCCTCCCGGGGAAGGACTGCCCGTTCCATGATCTCGCCATCACGGTTGACAACTCCATTGTGTCCTCCTCCCAGAGCGCGAAGAACCTTGGCGTGATCCTGGACAACACCCTGTCGTTCTCAACTAACATCAAGGCGGTGGCCCGTTCCTGTAGGTTCATGCTCTACAACATCCGCAGAGTACGACCCTGCCTCACACAGGAAGCGGCGCAGGTCCTAATCCAGGCACTTGTCATCTCCCGTCTGGATTACTGCAACTCGCTGTTGGCTGGGCTCCCTGCCTGTGCCATTAAACCCCTACAACTCATCCAGAACGCCGCAGCCCGTCTGGTGTTCAACCTTCCCAAGTTCTCTCACGTCACCCCGCTCCTCCGCTCTCTCCACTGGCTTCCAGTTGAAGCTCGCATCCGCTACAAGACCATGGTGCTTGCCTACGGAGCTGTGAGGGGAACGGCACCTCAGTACCTTCAGGCTCTGATCAGGCCCTACACCCAAACAAGGGCACTGCGTTCATCCACCTCTGGCCTGCTCGCCTCCCTACCACTGAGGAAGTACAGTTCCCGCTCAGCCCAGTCAAAACTGTTCGCTGCTCTGGCACCCCAATGGTGGAACAAACTCCCTCACGACGCCAGGACAGCGGAGTCAATCACCACCTTCCGGAGACACCTGAAACCCCACCTCTTTAAGGAATACCTAGGATAGGATAAAGTTATCCTTCTGACCCCCCCCCCCCCCCCCCCCCCCCTTAAAAGATCTAGATGCACTATTGTAAAGTGGCTGTTCCACTGGATGTCATAAGGTGAATGCACCAATTTGTAAGTCGCTCTGGATAAGAGCGTCTGCTAAATGACTTAAATGTAAATGTAAATGTAAATATGGTAACACACTGGACCTCAGAGGAGAGGATATGGTAACACACTGGACCTCAGAGCAGAGGGTTATGGTAACACACTGGACCTCAGAGGAGAGGATATGGTAACACACTGGACCTCAGAGGATATGGTAACACACTGGACCTCAGAGGAGAGGATATGGTAACACACTGTACCTCAGAGGAGAGGATATGATAACACACTGTACCTCAGTAGGGTTATGGTAACACACTGGACCTCAGAGGATATGGTAACACACTGTACCTCAGAGGAGAGGATATGATAACACACTGGACCTCAGAGGAGAGGATATGGTAACACACTGGACCTCAGAGGGTTATGATAACATACTGTACCTCAGAGGAGAGGATATGGTAACACACTGGACCTCAGAGGGTTATGATAACATACTGTACCTCAGTAGGGTTATGGTAACACACTGGACCTCAGAGGATATGGTAACACACTGGACCTCAGAGGAGAGGATATGATAACACACTGGACCTCAGAGCAGAGGGTTATTATAACACACTGGACCTCAGAGGATATGGTAACACACTGGACCTCAGAGGAGAGGATATGATAACACACTGTACCTCAGAGCAGAGGGTTATTATAACACACTGGACCTCAGAGGATAGGATATGATAACACACTGTACCTCAGAGCAGAGGGTTATTATAATACACCAATACGATTAACGTCCGTTAACTATTCCCAACACCCGATTGAGAGATTCCTGTAATCAGGAAGGACTAAACAGGACATCCATATGGGCCTTGTTAAAAACGTGTGCACTAAATAGGGAACAGGGTGCCATTTTGGCGGGGTCCAGAGTCTTACGTTAACGTCACAGCCTCCTCTGTCAGCCTTCAGGCAGGGGTTGACCAGGATGCAAGAGTGTCCATCTCCTTCATACCCCGACATACACTCACACCTGTCACACACAGGGACACACACGTTAACAATGTAGATATAGATAATAATAGCATAGACAATAGTATAGATTATAATATAGATAATAATATAGATGATGATATAGATAATAATACTATAGATAATAATATACATTATAATATATATTATAATATAGATAATACTACTATAGATAATAATATATATTATAATATAGATAATATAGATAATATAGATAATAATACTATAGCTAATAATATATATTATAATATAGATAATATAGATAATATAGATAATAATACTATAGCTAATAATATAGCTAATAATATATATTATAATATAGATTATAATATATATTATAATATAGATAATACTAATAAAGACAATAGTATAGATATTATAATATAGATAATACTAATATAGACAATATGATAGATTATAATATATATTATATAGATAATAACAATATAGACAATAGGATAGATTATAATGTATATTATATAGATAATAATATAGATTATAATATAGATTAAATAAATCATAATAATAATAATTAAACATTTAATTAAAAAACACAAGAAGTAGATATAAGTTGAAGAAAAACACACACACACACACATCTGTTACACAAAGGGACACACACATCTGTTACACACAGGGACACACATCTGTTACACACAGGGACACACACACATCTGTTACACACAGGGACACACACACATCTGTTACACACAGGGACACACACACACACATCTGTTACACACAGGGACACACACATCTGTTACACACAGGGACACACACATCTGTTACACACAGGGACACACACACATCTGTTACACACAGGGACACACACACATCTGTTACACACAGGGACACACACATCTGTTACACACAGGGACACACACACATCTGTTACACACAGGGACACACACACATCTGTTACACACAGGGACACACACACATCTGTTACACACAGGGACACACTCATCTGTTACACACAGGGACACACACATCTGTTACACACAGGGACACACTCATCTGTTACACACAGGGACACACACTCATCTGTTAGACACAGGGACACACACACATCTGTTACACACAGGGACACACACACAACTATTACACACAGGGACACACACACACATCTGTTACACACAGGGACACACACACTAGTAATGGGGGAAAGCATCTATAAAGTTACATTACTGACTGAGTCTCCTTGGAGCACTGACTGAGACCCTTGGAGCGCTGACTGAGACCCTTGGAGCACTGACTGAGACCCTTTAGAGCACTGACTGAGACCCTTTAGAGCACTGACTGAGGGCCTTTAGAGCACTGACTGAGGCCCTTTAGAGCACTGACTGAGGCCCCTTGGAGCACTGACTCAGGCCCCTTGGAGCACTGACTGAGGCCCCTTGGAGCGCTGACTGAGGCCCCTTGGAGCGCTGACTGAGGGCCTTTAGAGCACTGACTGAGACCACTTAGAGCACTGACTGAGGCACTTTAGAGCACTGACTGAGGCCCTTTAGAGCGCTGACTGAGGCCCCTTGGAGCACTGACTGAGGCCCCTTGGAGCACTGACTGCGGCCCCTTGGAGCACTGACTGAGGCCCCTTGGAGCGCTGACTGAGGCCCCTTGGAGCACTGACTGAGGCCCCTTAGAGCACTGACTGAGGCCCCTTGGAGCACTGACTGAGGCCCCTTAGAGCACTGACTGAGGCCCCTTGGAGCACTGACTGAGGCCCCTTGGAGCACTGACTGAGGCCCCTTGGAGCACTGACTGAGGCCCCTTGGAGCACTGACTGAGGCCCCTTGGAGCACTGACTGAGGCCCCTTGGAGCACTGACTCAGGCCCCTTAGAGCACTGACTGAGGCCCCTTGGAGCACTGACTGAGGCCCCTTAGAGCACTGACTGAGACCCCTTAGAGCACTGACTGAGGCCCTTTAGAGCACTGACTGAGGCCCCTTGGAGCACTGACTGAGACCCCTTGGAGCACTGACTCAGGCCCCTTGGAGCACTGACTCAGGCCCCTTGGAGCACTGACTCAGGCCCCTTGGAGCACTAACTCAGGCCCCTTGGAGCACTAACTCAGGCCCCTTAGAGCGCTGACTGAGGCCCCTTGGAGCACTGACTGAGGCCCCTTGGAGCACTGACTGAGGCCCCTTGGAGCACTGACTGAGGCCCCTTGGAGCACTGACTGAGACCCCTTGGAGCACTGACTGAGGCCCCTTAGAGCACTGACTGAGACCCCTTGGAGCGCTAACTGAGGCCCTTTGCTCCACTAGCAATAAGTAAGCTAAGTAAGTAATACTGACGTGGTGTGGCTGCCGACGAAGCTGCAGAAGGCGTGGACATGGCAGTGTTCAGATAGACCATCAGAGTTACAGGCCTTAGCCTCCTTATCACAGTAGTTTCCAGAGTAACCCTCCAGGCAGGAGCCCCCTCTACATGCACCCTTACTGCCTGGGCGGTTATCACACACACCATGGAGACAGCGGCAGTCTGGAGACGACGAGGTGGGGGGGGGGGAGAGGAAAGAGGGGGGGACAAAGAGAGGAAAGAGGGGAGACAGAGAGAGGGGGAGGGGGGACAAAGAGAGGAAAGAGGGGAGACAGAGAGAGGGGGGAGGGGGGAGAAAGAGGAGAGAGGGAGGGACAAAGAGAGGAAAGAGGGGAGACAGAGAGAGGGGGAGGGGGGACAAAGAGAGGAAAGAGGGGAAAGAGGGGAGACAGAGAGAGGGGGGAGGGGGGAGAAAGAGGAGAGAGGGAGGGACAAAGAGAGGAAAGAGGGGAGACAGAGAGAGGGGGAGGGGGGACAAAGAGAGGAAAGAGGGGAGACAGAGAGAGGGGGGAGAAAGAGGAGAGAGGGAGGGACAAAGAGAGGAAAGAGGGGAGACAGAGAGAGGGGGAGGGGGGACAAAGAGAGGAAAGAGGGGAGACAGAGAGAGGGGGGAGAAAGAGGAGAGAGGGAGGGACAAAGAAAGGAAAGAGGGGAGACGGATAGAGGGGGGAGGGGGGAGAAAGAGGAGAGAGGGAGGGACAAAGAAAGGATGGAGGGGAGACGGAGAGAGGGGGGAGGGGGGAGAAAGAGGAGAGAGGCAGGGACAAAGAGAGGATAGAGGGGAGACGGATAGAGGGGGGAGGGGGGAGAAAGAGGAGAGAGGGAGGGACAAAGAGAGGAAAGAGGGGAGACAGAGAGAGGGGGGATGGGGGAGAAAGAGGAGAGAGGGAGGGACAAAGAAAGGATGGAGGGGAGACGGATAGAAGGGGGAGGGGGGAGAAAGAGGAGAGAGGCAGGGACAAAGAAAGGAAAGAGGGGAGACAGAGAGAGGGGGGAGGGGGGAGAAAGAGGAGAGAGGGAGGGACAAAGAGAGGAAAGAGGGGAGACAGAGAGAGGGGGGAGGGGGGAGAAAGAGGAGAGAGGGAGGGACAAAGAGAGGAAAGAGGGGAGACAGAGAGAGGGGGGAGGGGGGAGAAAGAGGAGAGAGGGAGGGACAAAGAGAGGAAAGAGGGGAGACAGAGAGAGGGGGGAGGGGGGAGAAAGAGGAGAGAGGGAGGGACAAAGAGAGGAAAGAGGGGAGACAGAGAGAGGGGGGAGGGGGGAGAAAGAGGAGAGAGGGAGGGACAAAGAGAGGAAAGAGGGGAGACAGAGAGAGGGGGGAGGGGGGAGAAAGAGGAGAGAGGCAGGGACAAAGGGAGGAAAGAGGGGAGACAGAGAGAGGGGGGAGGGGGGAGAAAGAGGAGAGAGGGAGGGACAAAGAGAGGAAAGAGGGGAGACAGAGAGAGGGGGGAGGGGGGAGAAACAAGATAGGGATTCTTAAGTTAGATTTGACCATGATTTTCCTTTAGTTTATAATCAAGGAGAGAAATGTGAAATGGCTCCTTCTATGGTGCACCACGTCTGGGCAGCTCCATATGGGGATTAGATATAACAGGACTGGAGAAATAATATTTAAGTGTCCCAAGTGGCATCCTCTTCCCTATATAGTGCCCTACTTTTGACCAGAACCCTATGGGCCGTGGTCAACAGTAGTACACACTATAGGGAATAGGGCACTATAAAGTGTAACTAAACACCCACCCTGGTCACACTTCTCTCCGTGTTTGTTGGGGTCGGAACAGATGTGACAGGCGATCCCCTTGAAGCCCTCCTCGCAGTGACATGACCCGTTACCATGGATACCATCAAAACACTACACACACACAGAAAGGTCACAGGTCAAAGACATGGAGACAGGACGTGGTGATGGTTAAAGATAATATATACTGTATATATATATATATATATATATATATATATATATATATATATATAATACTATTATAGATAATAATAATATAGATAGTAATATAGATAATAATAATAATATAGATAATAATAATATAGATAATAATAATAATAAAGATAATTATATAGATATTAACAATATAGATAATAATATAGATAATTATATAGATAAAAGTATAGATTATTAGATTATAATAAAACATTTAATAAAACAACAGAAGAAGTAGATATAAATTGAGGAAATGCAAGAATGTACAGGTCAGGGCCAGTACCCTATTCAATGTGCAGGGGTATTGGAATGGTTGAGGTGGGTTCGTTCATAAAAAAGTGACTGGTAGCAGGAATATATACAGTTGAAGTCGGAAGTTTACAAACACCTTGGCCAAAAACATTTAAACTCCGTTTTTCACAATTCTTGAGATTTAATCATAGTAAAAATTCCCTGTCTTAGGTCAGTTAGGATCACCACTTTATTTTAAGAATGTGAAATGTCAGAATAATAGTAGAGAAAATTATTTATTTCAGCTTTTATTTCTTTCATCACATTCCCAGTGGGTCAGAAGTTTACATACACTCAATTAGTATTTGGTAGCATGGCCTTTAAATTGTTTACCTTGGGTCAAACGTTTCAGGTAGCCTTCCAAAAGCTTCCCACAATAAGTTGGGTGAATTTTGGCCCATTCCTCCTGACAGAGCTGGTGTAACTGAGTCAGGTTTGTAGGCCTCCTTGCTCGCACACACTTTTTCAGTTCTGCCCACAAATGTTCTATGGGATTGAGGTCATGTGATGGCCACTCCAATACCTTGACTTTGTTGTCCTTAAGCCATTTTGCCACAACTTTGGAAGTATGCTTGGGGTCATTGTCCGTTTGGAAGACCCATTTGCGACCAAGCTTTTACTTCCTGACTGATGTATTGAGATGTTGCTTCAATATATCCATATAATTGTCCACCTCATGATGCCATCTATTTTGTGAAGTGCACCAGTCCCTCCTGCAGCAAAGCACCCCCACAACATGATGCTGCCTTCCCCCGTGCTTCACGGTTGAGATGATGTTCTTCGGCTTGCAAGCCTCCCCCTTTATCCTCCAAACATAATGATGGTCATTATGGCCGAGCAGTTCTATTTTTGTTTCATCAGACCAGAGGACATTTCTCCAAAAAGTTCCATCTTTGTCCCAATGTGCAGCTGCAAACCGTAGTCTGGCTTTTTTATGGTGGTTTTGGAGCAGTGGCTTCTTCCTTGCTGAGCGGCCTTTCAAGTTATGTCGATTATAGGACTTGTTTTACTGTGAATGTAGATACTTTTGTACCTGTTTCCTCCAGCATATTCACAAGGTCCTTTGCTGTTGTTCTTCGATTGATTTGCATTTTTTGCACCAAAGTACGTTCATCTCTAGGAGACAGAATGCATCTCCTTCCTGAGCATTATGATGGCTGCAGGGTCCCAAGGTGTTTATACCTGGGTACTATTGTTTGTACAGATGAACGTAGTACCTTCAGGCATTTGGAAATTGCTCCCAAGAATGAACCAGACTTGTGAAGGTCTACCATTTTTGATTTTCCCATGATGTCAAGCAAAGAGGCACTGAATTTGAGGGTAGGCCTTGAAATACATCCACAGGTACGTCTGACCCATTAGAATTGTGATACAGTGAATTATAAGTGAAATAATCTGTCTGTAAACAATTGTTGGAAAAATTACTTGTGTCATGCACAAAGTAGATGTCCTAACCGACTTGCTAAAACTATAGTTTGTTAACAAGAAATGTGTGGAGTGGTGGAAAAACGAGTTATAATCACTCCAACCTAAGTGCATGTAAACTTCCGACTTCAACTGTAAATACTTAAGCTAATAAACTAATGGTAAATTATACACTGAGTATACCAAACATTAAGAACACCTTCCTAATATTGAGTGTCACCCCCACCCCCCATCCACAGGGATGCTGGTCCATGTTGACTCCAATGCTTTCCACAGTGGTGTCAAGTTGGCTGGACGTCCTTTTGGGGGTGGACCATTCTTGATACACACGGGAAACTGTTGAGCTTGAAAAACCCAGCATCGTGCAGTTCTTGACACGAACCGGTGCACCTGGCACCTACTACCATAACCCGCTCAAAGGCATTTAAATCTTTTGTCTTGTCCAGTCACACTCTGAATGGTACACATACACAATCCATGTCTCAATTGTCTCAAGGCTTAAAAATCATTCTTTAACCTGTCTGCTCCCCTTCATCTATACTGATTGAAGTGGATTTAACAAGTGACATCAATAAGGGACCATAGCTTTCACCTGTATTCACCTGGTCAGTCTATGTCATGGAGAAACCAGGTGTTCATAATGTTTTGTACACTCACTGTATACAGCAGTCACGATAACACATGAAAACTCTCAGGAGGTAGAAGGGTTGGCATTTGACCATCAGGTATTCCACGATTGGAGAATAATTGGTGGAGACTTCCTCTATAGACTGAGCTTATAGACTGAGCTTATAGACTGAGACTACAGACTGAGACTACAGACTGAGACTACAGACTGAGACTATAGACTGAGACTACAGACTGCAGACTGAGACTACAGACTGAGCCTACAGACTGAGACTACAGACTGAGACTATAGACTGAGACTACAGACTGAGAATATAGACTGAGACTACATACTGAGACTACAGACTGAGACTACAGACTGAGACTACAAACTGAGACTATAGACTGAGACTATAGACTGAGACTATAGACTGAGACTACAGACTGAGACTACAGACTGAGACTACAGACTGAGACTACAGACTGAGACTATAGACTGAGACTACAGACTGAGACTTTAGACTGAGACTTTAGACTGAGACTTTAGACTGAGACTTTAGACTGAGACTATAGACTGAGACTACAGACTGAGACTATAGACTGAGACTACAGACTGAGACTACAGACTGAGACTACAGACTGAGACTTTAGACTGAGACTATAGACTGAGATTACAGACTGAGACTATAGACTGAGACTTTAGACTGAGACTACAGACTGAGACTATAGACTGAGACTATAGACTGAGACTACAGACTGAGACTACAGACTGAGACTACAGACTGAGACTACAGACTGAGACTATAGACTGAGACTACAGACTGAGACTACAGACTGAGACTATAGACTGAGACTACAGACTGAGACTACAGACTGAGACTATAGACTGAGACTACAGACTGAGACTACAGACTGAGACTACAGACTGAGACTATACATACTGAGACTACAGACTGAGACTTTAGACTGAGACTATAGACTGAGACTATAGACTATAGACTGAGACTACAGACTGCGACTATAGACTGAGACTACAGACGGAGACTACAGACTGAGACTACAGACTGAGACTTTAGACTGAGACTATAGACTGAGATTACAGACTGAGACTATAGACTGAGACTTTAGACTGAGACTACAGACTGAGACTATAGACTGAGACTATAGACTGAGACTACAGACTGAGACTACAGACTGAGACTACAGACTGAGACTACAGACTGAGACTACAGACTGAGACTATAGACTGAGACTACAGACTGAGACTACAGACTGAGACTATAGACTGAGACTACAGACTGAGACTACAGACTGAGACTATAGACTGAGACTACAGACTGAGACTACAGACTGAGACTACAGACTGAGACTACAGACTTAGACTTTAGATTGAGACTATAGACTGAGACTATAGACTGAGACTACAGACTGAGACTATAGACTGAGACTACAGACTGAGACTACATACTGAGACTACAGACTGAGACTTTAGACTGAGACTATAGACTGAGACTATAGACTATAGACTGAGACTACAGACTGAGACTACAGACTGAGACTACAGACTGAGACTATAGACTGAGACTATAGACTGAGACTACAGACTGAGACTATAGACTGAGACTACAGACTGAGCCTACAGACTGAGCCTACAGACTGAGACTACAGACTGAGACTATAGACTGAGACTACAGACTGAGAATATAGACTGAGACTACATACTGAGACTACAGACTGAGACTACAGACTGAGACTACAGACTGAGACTATAGACTGAGACTATAGACTGAGACTACAGACTGAGACTTTAGACTGAGACTTTAGACTGAGACTTTAGACTGAGACTATAGACTGAGACTACAGACTGAGACTATAGACTGAGACTACAGACTGAGACTACAGACTGAGACTACAGACTGAGACTTTAGACTGAGACTATAGACTGAGATTACAGACTGAGACTATAGACTGAGACTTTAGACTGAGACTACAGACTGAGACTATAGACTGAGACTATAGACTGAGACTACAGACTGAGACTACAGACTGAGACTACAGACTGAGACTATAGACTGAGACTACAGACTGAGACTACAGACTGAGACTACAGACTGAGACTACAGACTGAGACTATAGACTGAGACTATAGACTGAGACTACAGACTGAGACTACAGACTGAGACTACAGACTGAGACTACAGACTGAGACTATAGACTGAGACTACAGACTGAGACTACAGACTGAGACTATAGACTGAGACTACAGACTGAGACTATAGACTGAGACTACAGACTGAGACTACAGACTGAGACTATAGACTGAGACTACAGACTGAGACTACAGACTGAGACTACAGACTGAGACTACAGACTGAGACTACAGACTTAGACTTTAGATTGAGACTATAGACTGAGACTACAGACTGAGACTATAGACTGAGACTACAGACTGAGACTACATACTGAGACTACAGACTGAGACTTTAGACTGAGACTATAGACTGAGACTATAGACTATAGACTGAGACTACAGACTGAGACTATAGACTGAGACTACAGACTGAGACTACAGACTGAGACTATAGACTGAGACTACAGACTGAGATTACAGACTGAGACTATAGACTGAGACTACAGACTGAGACTATAGACTGAGACTATAGACTGAGACTACAGACTGAGACTATAGACTGAGACTACAGACTGAGACTATAGACTGAGACTACAGACTGAGACTATAGACTATTATCTACTGAGCTAGTCTGCACACATTTTATTGTTGATGAAGAGACAGACCACTCCCACTCTGGATTTCAAATCAAAATCAAATGTAAAAAATTGTCACATGCTTGGTAAACAACAATGTGTAGATGAACAGTGAAATGCTGACTGGGCCTTTTCCAACAACGCAGAGTTAAAGACAAGATCATTACAATAGAAATAGTGACACAGTGAATAACGAATGTCCCTAAATGTCCTGTCCGCTCGGTGAATGGAGAATCCATTGGAGCCATGGAGGGGGTATCTTGTCCTAAAGCAATGTTTCAGCACAAAAAACGGAGAACATTGCAGTTACGAGAGTCCCGTTGATCGCATATCCGCGTTCGGAGGTCATCCGTCTTATTTTCAAGTGACTAGGAAACTGGGATGGACAGAAGTGGTGTCTGGTTTTCCCTTCGCCTTAGTCTCACTTAGCTCTCCTGCCTCTTTTCCGCTGGCGTTTCCTCTTGGGTAGCTCGAAGATTGGGTCGGAGGTACACAAAGAGCCCATGGCAGATGAGTCGAAGTCGAAGCCAGAATTTAGCTTAGTAACTGCCGACCTGATGTTAAAAAGTTTTTGTAGATCATAAGAAAATATTGCGGATACATTGAAGATAAACGCCAAAAGAATCACAAAATAGAAAAGTTGAATCGGCGTTTCGCAAGACAGCAACCAAACAGTATGGCTCCATCTTTCCATCTTGTGTGTGTGCGTGCGTGCGTGATCGTCAGACTGCTGAGAGAACGATTTGCTAGTTAGAGAGAGTCTTTACTTACAGTGCCTTTGCCATAACAGGGTGTCTGGAAACCTCCCGTACACGTTTTACATTCAGGTCCATAGAAGCCACTGCAGCACTCTGCTCTCTGCAACTCAACAGCAACAAATCACTCACTGAGACTGCAGGGTCGCAAACGCACCCTATTCCCTGTGTAGTGCAATACTTTTGACCATGGCCCATAGGGCTCCATAGGGCTCCACAGGACTCCACAAAGCTCTGGTCAAAAGTAGTGAACTACTTAAAGAATAGAGTGCCATTTGGTCCGCAAGTCTGTTGTAATCCTAACCAAAACTATTTGTTAACGTTATGTTCGTATTTAATCTCTTTCTTTACTTTATTCTTCATTAAGAAGATATTGCTATAAACATACCAGACATATCATTCTCTCTCTACATGATGAATGAAAGAATGAAAAAGATACAGGAAATGAACCAAGAGCTGAGCCAGGAAATGAACCAAGAGCTTAACAAGGAAAATGAACCAAGAGCTGAGCCAGGAAATGAACCAAGAGCTTAACAAGGAAAATTAACCAAGAGCTTAACAAGGAAAATGAACCATTCGCTTAACAAAGAAAACGAACCAAGAGCTTAACAAGGAAAATGAACCAAGAGCTTAACAAGGGAAATGAACCAAGAGCTGAGCCAGGAAATGAACCAAGAGCTTAACAAGGAAAATGAACCAAGCACTTAACAAGGAAAATGAACCAAGAGCTTAACAAGGGAAATTAACCAAGAGCTTAACAAGGAAAATGAACCAAGAGCTGAGCCAGGAAATGAACCAAGAGCTTAACAAGGAAAATGAACCAAGAGCTTAACAAGGAAAATGAACCAAGAGCTTAACAAGGAAAATGAACCAAGAGCTGAGCCAGGAAATGAACCAAGAGCTTAACAAGGGAACTGAACCAAGAGCTTAACAAGGAAAATGAACCAAGAGCTTAACAAGGAAAATGAACCAAGAGCTGAGCCAGGAAATGAACCAAGAGCTTAACAAGGAAAATGAACCTTGAGCTTAACAAGGAAAATGAACCAAGAGCTTAACAAGGGAAATGAACCAAGAGCTTAACAAGGAAAATGAACCAAGAGCTGAGCCAGGAAATGAACCAAGAGCTTAACAAGGAAAATGAACCAAGAGCTTAACAAGGGAAATTAACCAAGAGCTGAGCCAGGAAATGAACCAAGAGCTGAGCCAGGAAATGAACCAAGAGCTTAACAAGGGAAATTAACCAAGAGCTTAACAAGGAAAATGAACCAAGAGCTTAGCCAGGAAATGAACCAAGAGCTGAGCCAGGAAATTAACCAAGAGCTTAACAAGGAAAATGAACCAAGAGCTTAACAAGGGAAATGAACCAAGAGCTTAACAAGGGAAATGAACCAAGAGCTTAACAAGGAAAATGAACCAAGAGAGCTTAACAAGGAAAATGAACCAAGAGCTTAACAAGGGAAATGAACCAAGAGCTTAACAAGGAAAATGAACCAAGAGAGCTTAACAAGGGAAATTAACCAAGAGCTTAACAAGGGAAATGAACCAAGAGCTTAACAAGGAAAATGAACCAAGAGCTTAACAAGGAAAATGAACCAAGAGCTTAACAAGGAAAATGAACCAAGAGCTTAACAAGGGAAATGAACCAAGAGCTTAACAAGGAAAATGAACCAAGAGAGCTTAACAAGGAAAATGAACCAAGAGCTTAACAAGGAAAATGAACCAAGAGCTGAGCCAGGAAATGAACCAAGAGCTTAACAAGGAAAATGAACCAAGAGAACTTACCTCAATAGTAGTGTTGCAGTATTTAGCACAACCTTTATTGAGCGTGGGGTTGAAAGGAAATGCCTCATAGTCACAATCCTTCATGTGACTTTGCTGTGGTACAGAAACAACAATAAGTACTGTATGTTAATAGCAACAGAAGAGGGTCGTTAGCCTACAGGGCCGGTACCCAACAGAACCAATATAAATAGTTGTATCCTGTGCAGGCATTTGACAAAAAAGAAAACATTTGATTAGATTTGAGTGTAGATAAATCATTAGAAATATGTGTCATTGTTTATGAAGCTGGTCTTTAAAAAAAATAGTAGGAACTACTTTGTATAATAATACAGGCCATGAGCTGGATAGAGATGCAGACATGGAGCCACACTCAAAAAGATGGAGTAGAAGCTTAGGATCGTTTCACTGCATCGGGGATAGCAGACACAGGTGTTTATTAACAGCCACCTTCATGAGAGGAATAGAAAACATTGCTGTGATTATTTTACCAGTTCTATGCTTCCCTTGGGGCAATGGGACTCATAGAGATGGCTGCACCTCACACACGGGCCCTGGAGAACAGACACACAAACAACATCACAATGCCGCAGTCATTTTTTTTTCAATTAGACTAGACTAGAACAGAACAGGATGTTCCCACCTACCACGATGATTTTGTTCTCTGTGACATCACATCTCTTAGGCAGGATGGGGACGATCGAGGGCGGGACTAGAACCCCGTCAATCATATGGATCACACCATTGGATGCCATAATATTAGTAATCTGAAGAGGTTTCCCGCCCAGCAGCACCAGGCCCTGTCAGACACATAAAGAGTCATACCAATGGAGATGTCCTTAAAAAAGGGGAAGTTCAGAATTGTATAACTTATGATAGATGGTTTTTCATCCTGAAAGTGGTCCAATGTCTCTAACATTAAGTTATAAAATAGTGACCCTCCCCTTTAACAAATCACAATTAAATGACAATTCAAGTAAACAGTAAAGAACACTGAGTCATGATTCACATGATCATCCTATCATTTAGTTCTCCCTTTTAGAATCAACACTATTTTACAGAAAAGACCCCGGTGTCTCCCAAATGGCACCTTGTTCCTTATATAGTACCCTACTGTTGACCAGGGCCCTATAGAGAATAGGGTGTAGTATCCTACTGTTGACCAGGGCCCTATAGAGAATAGGGTGTAGTACTACTGTTGACCAGGGCCCTATAGAGAATAGGGTGTAGTATCCTACTGTTGACCAGGGCCTATAGAGAATAGGGTGTAGTACCCTACTGTTGACCAGGGCCTACAGAGAATAGGGTGTAGTACTACTGTTGACCAGGGCCTATAGAGAATAGGGTGTAGTACTACTGTTGACCAGGGCCCTATAGAGAATAGGGTGTAGTACTACTGTTGACCAGGGCCTATAGAGAATAGGGTGCAGTACTACTGTTGACCAGGGCCCTATAGAGAATAGGGTGTAGTACCCTACTGTTGACCAGGGCCCTATAGAGAATAGGGTGTAGTACTACTGTTGACCAGGGCCCTATAGAGAATAGGGTGTAGTACTACTGTTGACCAGGGCCCTATAGAGAATAGGGTGTAGTACTACTGTTGACCAGGGCCTATAGAGAATAGGGTGTAGTACTACTGTTGACCAGGGCCCTATAGAGAATAGGGTGTAGTATCCTACTGTTGACCAGGGCCCTATAGAGAATAGGGTGTAGTACTACTGTTGTCCAGGGCCTATAGAGAATAGGGTGTAGTACTACTGTTGACCAGGGCCTATAGAGAATAGGGTGTAGTACTACTGTTGACCAGGGCCTATAGAGAATAGGGTGTAGTACTACTGTTGACCAGGGCCTATAGAGAATAGGGTGTAGTACTACTGTTGACCAGGGCCCTATAGAGAATAGGGTGTAGTACCCTACTGTTGACCAGGGCCTATAGAGAATAGGGTGTAGTACTACTGTTGACCAGGGCCCTATAGAGAATAGGGTGTAGTACTACTGTTGACCAGGGCCCTATAGAGAATAGGGTGTAGTACTACTGTTGACCAGGGCCCTATAGAGAATAGGGTGTAGTACTACTGTTGACCAGGGCCTATAGAGAATAGGGTGTAGTACTACTGTTGACCAGGGCCCTATAGAGAATAGGGTGTAGTACTACTGTTGACCAGGGCCCTATAGAGAATAGGGTGTAGTACTACTGTTGACCAGGGCCTATAGAGAATAGGGTGTAGTACTACTGTTGACCAGGGCCCTATAGAGAATAGGGTGTAGTACTACTGTTGACCAGGGCCTATAGAGAATAGGGTGTAGTACTACTGTTGACCAGGGCCCTATAGAGAATAGGGTGCAGTACTACTGTTGACCAGGGTCCTATAGAGAATAGGGTGTAGTACTACTGTTGACCAGGGTCCTATAGAGAATAGGGTGTAGTACTACTGTTGACCAGGGCCTATAGAGAATAGGGTGTAGTACTACTGTTGACCAGGGCCCTATAGAGAATAGGGTGTAGTACTACTGTTGACCAGGGCCCTATAGAGAATAGGGTGTAGTATCCTACTGTTGACCAGGGCCTATAGAGAATAGGGTGTAGTACTACTGTTGACCAGGGCCTATAGAGAATAGGGTGTAGTACTACTGTTGACCAGGGCCCTATAGAGAATAGGGTGTAGTACTACTGTTGACCAGGGCCTATAGAGAATAGGGTGTAGTACTACTGTTGACCAGGGCCCTATAGAGAATAGGGTGCAGTACTACTGTTGACCAGGGTCCTATAGAGAATAGGGTGTAGTACTACTGTTGACCAGGGCCCTATAGAGAATAGGGTGTAGTACTACTGTTGACCAGGGCCCTATAGAGAATAGGGTGCAGTACTACTGTTGACCAGGGCCTATAGAGAATAGGGTGTAGTACTACTGTTGACCAGGGCCCTATAGAGAATAGGGTGTAGTACTACTGTTGACCAGGGCCTATAGAGAATAGGGTGTAGTACTACTGTTGACCAGGGCCCTATAGAGAATAGGGTGTAGTACTACTGTTGACCAGGGCCCTATAGAGAATAGGGTGTAGTACTACTGTTGACCAGGGCCTATAGAGAATAGGGTGTAGTACTACTGTTGACCAGGGCCCTATAGAGAATAGGTTGTCACTTGGGAAGCAGCTCGTCTTATAATAACAGAACTTACATCGTTGGTGATGTTGACTAGTAGGATCTGATTGGCCATAGTCTGAATCAGACTCATGCTTGCCAGCTGGTCCACGGTCAACTAAAGAGATAGAATCAAGAATTAATAGCTGTGTTCCATAGGCAAGGAGCGTAACAGGAATGAATAGCTGTGTTCGACTCAGTAATTCTAATCAAAAGTAACTCCTAATCAAAAGTATTTAGGTGCAGGGTTCCAAAGGCAGTTAAACTGGACAATCTAATCCAGCACTCACTGTGTTAACGTTTTCAAGTTGTTTAGCAGTTGCAGATGTTTAAACATTTACAAGTTTTGGCGACAAGCATTTAGAGTTTTAAACGTGTCTGTTTGAGTGGAGCCCATTCTAAAAGGTGCATTCAGCCAGATGACCTCATCAACAACATGATACGTTTTGTACAATTTTCTAAATTGTTTTTTTCACGTCGGAGACCGGGGTTCAGATCCCACCTGTAACATGTTGTAAAGTGTTTTTTCACGTCGGAGACCGGGGTTCAGATGACACCTGTAACATGTTGTAAAGTGGTTTCCATGGTGGAGACCGGGGTTCAGATCCCTCTTGTAACATGTTGTAAAGTGGTTTCCATGCTGGAGACCGGGGTTCAGATCCCACCTGTAACATGTTGTAAAGTGGTTTCCATGCTGGAGACCAGGGTTCAGATCCCTCTTGTAACATGTTGTAAAGTGGTTTCCATGCTGGAGACCGGGGTTCAGATCCCACCTGTAACATGTTGTAAAGTGGTTTCCATGCTGGAGACCGGGGTTCAGATCCCTCTTGTAACATGTTGTAAAGTGGTTTCCATGCTGGAGACCGGGGTTCAGATGACACCTGTAACATGTTGTAAAGTGGTTTCCATGCTGGAGACCGGGGTTCAGATCCCACCTGTAACATGTTGTAAAGTGGTTTCCATGGTGGAGACCAGGGTTCAGATCCCTCTTGTAACATGTTGTAAAGTGGTTTCCATGCTGGAGACCGGGGTTCAGATGACACCTGTAACATGTTGTAAAGTGGTTTCCATGCTGGAGACCGGGGTTCAGATCCCTCTTGTAACATGTTGTAAAGTGGTTTCCATGCTGGAGACCGGGGTTCAGATGACACCTGTAACATGTTGTAAAGTGGTTTCCATGCTGGAGACCGGGGTTCAGATCCCTCTTGTAACATGTTGTAAAGTGGTTTCCATGGTGGAGACCAGGGTTCAGATCCCTCTTGTAACATGTTGTAAAGTGGTTTCCATGCTGGAGACCGGGGTTCAGATCCCACCTGTAACATGTTGTAAAGTGGTTTCCATGCTGGAGACCGGGGTTCAGATGACACCTGTAACATGTTGTAAAGTGGTTTCCATGCTGGAGACCGGGGTTCAGATGACACCTGTAACATGTTGTAAAGTGGTTTCCATGCTGGAGACCGGGGTTCAGATGACACCTGTAACATGTTGTAAAGTGGTTTCCATGCTGGAGACCGGGGTTCAGATCCCACCTGTAACATGTTGTAAAGTGGTTTCCATGGTGGAGACCGGGGTTCAGATCCCTCTTGTAACATGTTGTAAAGTGGTTTCCATGGTGGAGACCAGGGTTCAGATCCCTCTTGTAACATGTTGTAAAGTGGTTTCCATGCTGGAGACCGGGGTTCAGATCCCACCTGTAACATGTTGTAAAGTGGTTTCCATGCTGGAGACCGGGGTTCAGATGACACCTGTAACATGTTGTAAAGTGGTTTCCATGCTGGAGACCGGGGTTCAGATCCCACCTGTAACATGTTGTAAAGTGGTTTCCATGGTGGAGACCAGGGTTCAGATCCCTCTTGTAACATGTTGTAAAGTGGTTTCCATGCTGGAGACCGGGGTTCAGATCCCACCTGTAACATGTTGTAAAGTGGTTTCCATGGTGGAGACCGGGGTTCAGATCCCTCTTGTAACATGTTGTAAAGTGGTTTCCATGCTGGAGACCAGGGTTCAGATCCCACCTGTAACATGTTGTAAAGTGGTTTCCATGCTGGAGACCGGGGTTCAGATCCCACCTGTAACATGTTGTAAAGTGGTTTCCATGCTGGAGACCGGGGTTCAGATCCCACCTGTAACATGTTGTAAAGTGGTTTCCATGCTGGAGACCGGGGTTCAGATCCCACCTGTAACATGTTGTAAAGTGGTTTCCATGGTGGAGACCGGGGTTCAGATGACACCTGTAACATGTTGTAAAGTGGTTTCCATGCTGGAGACCGGGGTTCAGATCCCACCTGTAACATGTTGTAAAGTGGTTTCCATGCTGGAGACCGGGGTTCAGATCCCTCTTGTAACATGTTGTAAAGTGGTTTCCATGCTGGAGACCGGGGTTCAGATCCCTCTTGTAACATGTTGTAAAGTGGTTTCAATGCTGGAGACCGGGGTTCAGATGACACCTGTAACATGTTGTAAAGTGGTTTCCATGCTGGAGACCGGGGTTCAGATGACACCTGTAACATGTTGTAAAGTGGTTTCCATGCTGGAGACCGGGGTTCAGATCCCACCTGTAACATGTTGTAAAGTGGTTTCCATGGTGGAGACCGGGGTTCAGATCCCTCTTGTAACATGTTGTAAAGTGGTTTCCATGCTGGAGACCGGGGTTCAGATCCCACCTGTAACATGTTGTAAAGTGGTTTCCATGGTGGAGACCGGGGTTCAGATCCCTCTTGTAACATGTTGTAAAGTGGTTTCCATGCTGGAGACCAGGGTTCAGATCCCTCTTGTAACATGTTGTAAAGTGGTTTCCATGCTGGAGACCGGGGTTCAGATCCCACCTGTAACATGTTGTAAAGTGGTTTCCATGCTGGAGACCGGGGTTCAGATGACACCTGTAACATGTTGTAAAGTGGTTTCCATGCTGGAGACCGGGGTTCAGATGACACCTGTAACATGTTGTAAAGTGGTTTCCATGCTGGAGACCGGGGTTCAGATCCCTCTTGTAACATGTTGTAAAGTGGTTTCCATGCTGGAGACCGGGGTTCAGATGACACCTGTAACATGTTGTAAAGTGGTTTCCATGCTGGAGACCGGGGTTCAGATCCCACCTGTAACATGTTGTAAAGTGGTTTCCATGCTGGAGACCGGGGTTCAGATCCCTCTTGTAACATGTTGTAAAGTGGTTTCCATGCTGGAGATCGGGGTTCAGATCCCACCTGTAACATGTTGTAAAGTGGTTTCCATGCTGGAGACCGGGGTTCAGATCCCTCTTGTAACATGTTGTAAAGTGGTTTCCATGCTGGAGATCGGGGTTCAGATCCCACCTGTAACATGTTGTAAAGTGGTTTCCATGGTGGAGACCGGGGTTCAGATCCCACCTGTAACATGTTGTAAAGTGGTTTCCATGCTGGAGACCGGGGTTCAGATCCCTCTTGTAACATGTTGTAAAGTGGTTTCCATGCTGGAGACCGGGGTTCAGATCCCACCTGTAACATGTTGTAAAGTGGTTTCCATGCTGGAGACCGGGGTTCAGATCCCTCTTGTAACATGTTGTAAAGTGGTTTCCATGCTGGAGACCGGGGTTCAGATCCCTCTTGTAACATGTTGTAAAGTGGTTTCCATGCTGGAGACCGGGGTTCAGATCCCTCTTGTAACATGTTGTAAAGTGGTTTCCATGCTGGAGACCGGGGTTCAGATGACACCTGTAACATGTTGTAAAGTGGTTTCCATGCTGGAGACCGGGGTTCAGATCCCTCTTGTAACATGTTGTAAAGTGGTTTCCATGCTGGAGACCGGGGTTCAGATCCCACCTGTAACATGTTGTAAAGTGGTTTCCATGCTGGAGACCGGGGTTCAGATCCCACCTGTAACATGTTGTAAAGTGGTTTCCATGCTGGAGACCGGGGTTCAGATGACACCTGTAACATGTTGTAAAGTGGTTTCCATGCTGGAGACCGGGGTTCAGATCCCTCTTGTAACATGTTGTAAAGTGGTTTCCATGCTGGAGACCGGGGTTCAGATGACACCTGTAACATGTTGTAAAGTGGTTTCCATGCTGGAGACCGGGGTTCAGATCCCTCTTGTAACATGTTGTAAAGTGGTTTCCATGCTGGAGACCAGGGTTCAGATCCCACCTGTAACATGTTGTAAAGTGGTTTCCATGGTGGAGATCGGGGTTCAGATCCCACCTGTAACATGTTGTAAAGTGGTTTCCATGCTGGAGACCAGGGTTCAGATCCCACCTGTAACATAAGCTCTTGTAACATGTGGTAAAGGAGCTTACCGCAGCCTGGGAGTAGATGTGGTGTTTCAGTAGCTCTTGAAGCTTGCCCTGGGCCTTCAGCGGGAGAGAATAGAGTTCTACATTCAACAGTTTCACACTGGGAATACCGTAGGGTCACTGGGAAAACCGTAGGGTTACTGGGAAAACCGTAGGGTCACTGGCAAAACCGTAGGGTCACTGGTAATACCGTAGGGTCACTGGGAAAACCGTAGGGTCACTGGGAAAACCGTAGGGTCACTGGGAATACTGTAGGGTCACTGGGAATACTGTAGGGTCACTGGGAATACCGTAGGGTCACTGAGAATTCTGCATGGTCACTGGGAATACTGCATGGTCACTGAGAATACTGCATGGTCACTGGGAATACTGTAGGTTTACTGGGAAAACTGTATGGTCACTGGGAATGCTGTATGGTCTTTGGGAAAACCGTAGCGTCACTGGGAATACTGTAGAGTCACTGGGAATACTGTAGGGTCACTGGGAATACTGTAGGGTCACTGGGAATACTGTAGAGTCACTGGGAATACTGTAGGATCACTGGGAATACTGTATGGTCACTGAGAGTACTGTAGAGTCACTGGGAGTACTGTAGGGTCACTGGGAATACTGTAGGGTCACTGGGAATACTGTAGGGTCACTGGGAATACTATATTGTCACTGGGAGTACTGTAGGGTCACTGGGAATACTGCATGGTCATTGGGAATACTGTAGGGTCACTGGGAATACTGTAGGGTCACTGGGAATACTGCATGGTCACTGAGAATACTGTAGGGTCACTGGGAATACTGCATGGTCACTGGGAATACTGTAGGGTCACTGGGAATACTGTAGAGTCACTGGGAATACTGCATGGTCACTGGGAATATTGCATGGTCACTGGCAATACGGCATGGTCACTGGGAATACTGCATGGTCACTGGGAATACTGCATGGTCACTGGGAAAACTGTATGGTCACTGGGAATACTGTATGGTCACTGGGAAAAACGTAGGGTCACTGGGAATACTGTAGGGTCACTGGGAATACCGTAGGGTCACTGGGAATACTGCATGGTCACTGGGAATACCTTTGGGTCACTGGGAATACTGCATGGTCACTGGGAATACTGCATGGTCCCTGGGAATACTGCATGGTCACTGGGAATACTGTAGGGTCACTGGGAATACTGTAGAGTCACTGGGAATACTGTAGGGTCACTGGGAATACTGCATGGTCACTGGAAATACTGCATGGTCACTGGAAATACTGTAGGGTCACTGGGAATACTGCAGGGTCACTGGGAATACTGTAGGGTCACTGGGAAAACTGTATGGTCACTGGGAATACTGTATGGTCACTGGGAAAACCGTAGGGTCACTGGGAATACTGTAGAGTCACTGGGAATACTGTAGCATCACTGGGAATACTGTAGGGTCACTGGGAATACTGTAGAGTCACTGGGAATACTGTAGGATCACTGGGAATACTGTATGGTCACTGAGAGTACTGTAGAGTCACTGGGAGTACTGTAGAGTCACTGGGAATACTGTAGGGTCACTGGGAATACTGTAGGGTCACTCGGAATACTATATCGTCACTGGGAATACTGCATGGTCACTGGGAATACTGCATGGTCACTGGGAATACTGCATGGTCACTGGGAATACTGCATGGTCACTGGGAAAACTGTATGGTCACTGGGAATACTGTATGGTCACTGGGGAAAACGTAGGGTCACTGGGAATACTGTAGGGTCACTGGGAATACCGTAGGGTCACTGGGAATACTGCATGGTCACTGGGAATACTGTATGGTCACTGGGAAAACCATAGGGTCACTGGGAATACTGTTGGGTCACTGGGAATACTGTAGGGTCACTGGGAATACTGTAGGGTCACTGGGAATACTGTAGGATCACTGGGAATACTGTAGAGTCACTGGGAGTACTGTAGAGTCACTGGGAATACTGTAGGGTCACTGGGAATACTGTAGGGTCGCTGAGAATACTATATCGTCACTGGGAGTACTGTAGGGTCACTGGGAATACTGCATGGTCACTGGGAATACTGTAGGGTCACTGGGAATACTGTAGGGTCACTGGGAGTACTGCATGGTCACTGGGAATACTGCATGGTCACTGAGAATACTGTAGGGTCACTGGGAATACTGCATGGTCACTGGGAATACTGTAGGGTCACTGGGAATACTGTAGAGTCACTGGGAATACTGCATGGTCACTGGGAATATTGCATGCTCACTGGCAATACGGCATGGTCACTGGGAATACTGCATGGTCACTGGGAATACTGCATGGTCACTGGGAAAAACGTAGGGTCACTGGGAATACTGTAGGGTCACTGGGAATACCGTAGGGTCACTGGGAATACTGCATGGTCACTGGGAATACTTTTGGGTCACTGGGAATACTGCATGGTCACTGGGAACACTGCATGGTCCCTGGGAATACTGCATGGTCACTGGGAATACTGTAGGGTCACTGGGAATACTGTAGGGTCACTGGGAATACTGTAGGGTCACTGGGAATACTGCATGGTCACTGGAAATACTGCACGGTCACTGGAAATACTGTAGGATCACTGGGACTACTGTATGGTCACTGGGAATACTGCATTGTCACTGGGAATACTGCATGGTCACTGGAAATACTGTAGGATCACTGGGACTACTGTATGGTCACTGGGAGTACTGTAGAGTCACTGGGAATATTGGATGGTCACTGGCAATACGGCATGGTCACTGGGAATACTGCATGGTCACTGGGAATACTGCATGGTCACTGGGAATACTGCATGGTCACTAGGAATACTGCATGGTCACTGGGAAAACTGTATGGTCACTGGGAATACTGCATGGTCACTGGGAAAACTGCATGGTCACTGGGAAAACTGTATGGTCACTGGGAATACTGTATGGTCACGGGGAATACTGTAGGGTCACTGGGAATACCGTAGGGTCACTGGGAATACTGCATGGCCACTGGGAATACTGTAGGGTCACTGGGAATACTGTAGGGTCACTGGGAATACTGTAGGGTCACTGGGAATACTGTAGGGTCACTGGGAATACTGCATGGTCACTTGGAATACTGTAGGGTCACTGGGAAAATGTATGGTCACTGGGAAAACTGTATGGTCACTGGGAATACTGTAGGGTCACTGGGAATACTGCATGGTCACTGGGAATACTGTAGGGTCACTGGGAGTACTGCATGGTCACTGGGAATACTGCATGGTCACTGAGAATACTGTAGGGTCACTGGGAATACTGCATGGTCACTGGGAATACTGTAGGGTCACTGGGAATACTGTAGAGTCACTGGGAATACTGCATGGTCACTGGGAATATTGCATGCTCACTGGCAATACGGCATGGTCACTGGCAATACGGCATGGTCACTGGGAATACTGCATGGTCACTGGGAAAAACGTAGGGTCACTGGGAATACTGTAGGGTCACTGGGAATACCGTAGGGTCACTGGGAATACTGCATGGTCACTGGGAATACTTTTGGGTCACTGGGAATACTGCATGGTCACTGGGAACACTGCATGGTCCCTGGGAATACTGCATGGTCACTGGGAATACTGTAGGGTCACTGGGAATACTGTAGGGTCACTGGGAATACTGTAGGGTCACTGGGAATACTGCATGGTCACTGGAAATACTGCACGGTCACTGGAAATACTGTAGGGTCACTGGGAATACTGCAGGGTCACTGGGAATACTGTAGGGTCACTGGGAAAAATGTATGGTCACTGGGAAAACGGTATGGTCACTGGGAATACTGCATGGTCACTGGGAATACTGTAGGGTCACTGGGAATACTGTAGGGTCACTGGGAATACTGCATGGTCACTGGGAATACTTTTGGGTCACTGGGAATACTGCATGGTCACTGGGAACACTGCATGGTCCCTGGGAATACTGCAGGGTCACTGAGAATACTGTAGGGTCACTGGGAAAAATGTATGGTCACTGGGAAAACGGTATGGTCACTGGGAATACTGCATGGTCACTGGGAATACTGTAGGGTCACTGGGAATACTGTAGGGTCACTGTGAATACTGTAGGGTCACTGGGAATACTGCATGGTCACTGGAAATACTGCATGGTCACTGGAAATACTGTAGGATCACTGGGACTACTGTATGGTCACTGGGAGTACTGTAGAGTCACTGGGAATATTGGATGGTCACTGGCAATACGGCATGGTCACTGGGAATACTGCATGGTCACTGGGAATACTGCATGGTCACTGGGAATACTGCATGGTCACTGGGAATACTGCATGGTCACTGGGAATACTGTATGGTCACTGGGAATACTGTAGGGTCACTGGGAATACTGCATGGTCACTGGGAATACTGTAGGTTCACTGGGAATACTGCATGGTCACTGGGAATACTGCATGGTCACTAGGAATACTGCATGGTCACTGGGAAAACTGTATGGTCACTGGGAATACTGCATGGTCACTGGGAAAACTGCATGGTCACTGGGAATACTGTATGGTCACTGGGAATATTGTATGGTCACGGGGAATACTGTAGGGTCACTGGGAATACCGTAGGGTCACTGGGAATACTGCATGGCCACTGGGAATACTGTAGGGTCACTGGGAATACTGTAGGGTCACTGGGAATACTGTAGGGTCACTGGGAATACTGTAGGGTCACTGGGAATACTGTAGGGTCACTGGGAATACTGTAGGGTCACTGGGAATACTGTAGAGTCACTGGGAATACTGTAGGATCACTGGGAATACTGTATGGTCACTGGGAGTACGTTAGAGTCACTGGGAGTACTGTAGAGTCACTGGGAATACTGTAGGGTCACTGGGAATACTGTAGGGTCACTGGGAATACTGTAGGGTCACTGGGAATACTGTAGGGTCCCTGGGAATAGTGTATGGTCCCTGGGAGTACTGTAGGGTCACTGGGAATACTGCATGGTCACTGGGAATACTGTAGGGTCACTGGGAATACTGTAGGGTCACTGGGAATACTGCATGGTCACTGAGAATACTGCATGGTCACTGAGAATACTGCATGGTCACTGGGAATACTGCATTGTCACTGGGAATACTGTAGGGTCACTGGGAATACTGCATGGTCACTGGGAATACTGCATGGTCACTGGGAATACTGTAGGGTCACTGGGAATACTGCATGGTCACTGGGAATACTGTAGGGTCACTGGGAATACTGCATTGTCACTGGGAATACTGCATGGTCACTGGGAATACTGTAGGGTCACTGGGAATACTGTAGGGTCACTGGGAATACTGTAGGGTCACTGGGAATACTGTAGGGTGCAGGATTCACTGTTATTCACAATACTGCGATTTCCCTTCACAAATTATTGTGGATTAAAATTTCTGCTTCCCAAATGACACAGTATTACCTTTATATTGTATTACTTTCGAAAATTGTATATATAGTATAATATAGCATCTATAGTAGTAGTATATGATACAGCATCTATAGTAGTAGTATATGATATAGCATCTATAGTAGTAGTATATGATACAGCATCTATAGTAGTAGTATATGATACAGCATCTATAGTAGTAGTAAATGATATAGCATCTATAGTAGTAGTATATGATATAGCATCTATAGTAGTAGTAAATGATATAGCATCTATAGTAGTAGTACATGATACAGCATCTATAGTAGTAGTATATGATACAGCATCTATAGTAGTAGTAAATGATATAGCATCTATAGTAGTAGTATATGATATAGCATCTATAGTAGTAGTAAATGATATAGCATCTATAGTAGTAGTAAATGATACAGCATCTATAGTAGTAGTATATGATATAGCATCTATAGTAGTAGTATATGATACAGCATCTATAGTAGTAGTATATGATACAGCATCTATAGTAGTAGTATATGATACAGCATCTATAGTAGTAGTATATGATATAGCATCTATAGTAGTAGTATATGATACAGCATCTATAGTAGTAGTAAATGATACAGCATCTATAGTAGTAGTAAATGATACAGCATCTATAGTAGTAGTAAATGATACAGCATCTATAGTAGTAGTAAATGATATAGCATCTATAGTAGTAGTATATGATACAGCATCTATAGTAGTAGTAAATGATATAGCATCTATAGTAGTAGTATATGATATAGCATCTATAGTAGTAGTATATGATATAGCATCTATAGTAGTAGTAAATGTTATAGCATCTATAGTAGTAGTAAATGATACAGCATCTATAGTAGTAGTAAATGATATAGCATCTATAGTAGTAGTAAATGATATAGCATCTATAGTAGTAGTATATGATACAGCATCTATAGTAGTAGTATATGATACAGCATCTATAGTAGTAGTATATGATATAGCATCTATAGTAGTGGTAAATGATATAGCATCTATAGTAGTAGTAAATGATATAGCATCTATAGTAGTAGTATATGATATAGCATCTATAGTAGTAGTATATGATATAGCATCTATAGTAGTAGTAAATGATATAGCATCTATAGTAGTAGTAAATGATACAGCATCTATAGTAGTAGTATATGATACAGCATCTATAGTAGTAGTAAATGATATAGCATCTATAGTAGTAGTATATGATATAGCATCTATAGTAGTAGTAAATGATACAGCATCTATAGTAGTAGTATATGATACAGCATCTATATCAAGATGTACAGTGCATTCGGAAAGTATTCAGACCCCTTGACTTTTCCCACATTTTGTTACGTTACAGCCTTATTCTAAAATGGATTAAATTGTGTTTTTCCCCTCAATCTACACACAATACACAATAATGACAAAGCAAAAACAAGTTTTGACATTTTTGCTAATTTATCAAATAAAATAAACTGAAATATTAGATTTACATAAGTTTTCAGACCCTTTACTCAGTACTTTGTTAAAGCGCCTTTGGCAGAGATTACAGCCTCGAGATGTCTCGAGCCTCAAGCTCTGTCAGGTTGGATGGGGTGCGTCACTGCACAGCTATTTTCAGGTCTCTCCAGCGATGTTTGAGCTTTGGCTGGGCCACTCAAAGACATTCAGAGACCTGTCCCGAAGCCACTACTGCGTTGTATTGGCTGTGTGCTTGGGGTCGTTGTCCTGTTGGAAGGTCAACCTTCGCCCCAGATTGAGGTCCTGAGCGCTCTGGAGCAGGTTTTCATCAAGGATCTCTCTGTACTTTGCTCCGTTCATCTTTCCCTCGATCCTGACTAGTCTCCCAGTCCCTGCCGCTGAAAAACATCCTCATAGCATGATGCTGCCACCACCATGCTTCACCGTAGGGATGGTGCCAGGTTTCCTCCAGACGTGACACTTGGCATTTAGGTCAAAGTGTTCAATCTTGGTTTCATCAGACCAGAGAATCTTGTTTCTCATGGTCTGAGAGTCTTTAGGTGCCTTTTGGCAAACTCCAAGAGGTCTGTCATGTGCCTTATACTGAGGAGTGGCTTCAGTCTGGCCACTCTACCATAAAGGCCTGATTGGTGGAGTGCTGCAGAGATGGTTGTCCTTCTGGAAGGTTCTCCCATCTCCACAGAGGAACTCTGGAGCTCTGTCAGAGTGACCATTGGGTTCTTGGTCACCTCCCTGACCTATGACCTTCTCCCCTGATTGCTCAGTTTGGCCGGGGCGGCCAGCTCTAGGAAGTGTCTTGGTGGTTCCAAACTTCTTCCATTTAAGAATGATGGAGGCCACTGTGTTCTTGGGGACCTTCAATTCTGCAGACATTTTTTGGTACAATCGTGGCTTGGTTTTCGCTCTGACATGCACTGTCAACTGTGGGACCTTATATAGATAGACAGGTGTGTGCCTTTCCAAATCATGTCCAATCAATTGAATTTACCACAGGTGGACTCCAATCAAGTTGTGGAAACATCTCAAGGATGATCAATGGAAACAGGATGCACCTGAGCTCAATTTCTCAAAGCAAAGGGTCTGAATACTTACGTAAATAAGGTAATTCTGTTTTCTTTTTAAATACATTTGCAAAAAATTCAAAAAATCCGTTTTCACTTTGTCATTATGGGGTATTGTGATGTCATTATGGGGTATTGTGATGTCATTATGGGGTATTGTGATGTCATTATGGGTTATTGTGTGTAGATTGATGAGGGAAACAATTCTTTAATCCATTTTAGAATAAGGCTGTAACATTACAAAATTTGGAAAAAGGGAAGGGGGCTGAGTAATTTCCGAATGCACTGTACAGCAGTACACGGTAGTACTCACGTGGTACAGCATACATGTATATAGTATAGTATTAGTACTCACGTGGTACAGCATATATATCAGCCTGCCGTCTCTGAACTTGTCCACAGCATCGTTGGTCGGGACGAACACAGTGAGAGGACCAGGACCTCTCAGAGGCAGAGTAGTCCCACAGTTCTGAAAGACAGACAGACAGACAGATGTACAGACAGACAGATGTACAGACAGACAGATGTACAGACAGACAGATGTACAGACAGACAGACAGACAGACAGACAGACAGATATTCAATAATTAGGTCATGCATTATCATTAGTGCTCTCTACAAGGTAAATATCTGTCGGTCTGCCCCTGAGCAAGTCGTCGATTAAGGCAGTCCCCCGCACCTCCCCCGAGTTAAATGCGGTTAAATGCAGAAGACACATTTCAGTTGAATGCATTCAGTTGTACAACTGACTAGGTATCCCCCCTTTCCAACGGACTAGGTATCCCCCCTTTCCAACGGACTAGGTATCCCCCCTTTCCAACGGACTAGGTATCCCCCCTTTCCAACTGACTAGGTATCCCCCCTTTCCAACTGACTAGGTATCCCCCCTTTCCAACGGACTAGGTATCCCCCCTTTCCAACTGACTAGGTATCCCCCCTTTCCAACTGACTAGGTATCCCCCCTTTCCAACGGACTAGGTATCCCCCCTTTCCAACGGACTAGGTATCCCCCCTTTACAACGGACTAGGTATCCCCCCTTTCCAACGGACTAGGTATCCCCCCTTTACAACGGACTAGGTATCCCCCCTTTCCAACGGACTAGGTATCCCCCCTTTCCAACTGACTAGGTATCCCCCCTTTCCAACGGACTAGGTATCCCCCCTTTCCAACGGACTAGGTATCCCCCCTTTCCAACTGACTAGGTATCCCCCCTTTCCAATGGACTAGGTATCCCCCTTTCCCTTTCTCTATAACCTAGCAGCAGAATGCTTTAAGAAGCATTATGCCAGAATGGTCCAATCAGTAGGTGAAGTACATCAGAAGGAATACCACCATGGCCTGTACTCATAGTAGGATGATCTAGGATCAGTTTAACGTTTCAGATCATAATAAAATAAGATTCCATGGGACATGGAGGGACCTGATCCTAGATCAGAACTCCTACTCTGAGACTCTTTGTGGATATGAAACCCTGAAACAAAACATCTTCGTGAAAAACCATTAGAGTTTCACTCACGTCCACCAGCGAGAGGAAACGGTTGTATTTCTCATCCTTTGTCAGGATCTCCCCGATGGTCTTATCAGCAAACTTCAAGTGAGAGAATGATCAGTCAGTATCATCGAAAGAGTTTTATAGAGGGCACATCTTTGTAGCTTTGCCATAATTGGCTCCTGTGTGAAAATAGGCAGCGCATCTGAGGGATATCTCCATTTTAAAGTAGTTAATTTCTTCTTCTTCTCCTACTACTTCTGTGAGTTTATTTGACAGTCTGTAAACAAACTGAAAGGTTGCATACTGCCACCTAGAGTATGGAATGTTTTCTCATGAGCATAATTCATGGGCTGATCCCTCCCGTTGACCTTGATAGAATTACATGATCCTTCCTTACAACCCATACTGTAGGAAGTCCCAGCCAATTGGCTACTTCAAAATGGTGAAAGTCCTCAATTGCACTGTTTTGTGAAAAGTGGGCCCTCTATGCAACTCTATGGTATCATCCCAATCACAAATGGTAGCATAGTATAATGCTTAGGTAGTGTTTCTTCATCCTGGTTCTGGGGACCCAAAGGAGTGCACGTTTTTGTTTTTTGCCCTAGCAACTACACAGCTGATTACACTAATACAAGTCTTTAATGATGAGTTGATTATTTGAATCAGGTGTTAAGTGCTGTGGGCAAAAACTCAAATGTGCCCCCCAGGACCAGGGTTTAAAAACACTATGCGAAGGAAAACCAGCGGTAGAGAGGACCTCTGGGCTGAGGCGTACTACTCATTCTAATTATATGGTAACACCTGCTCATCCTTTGGGCTGTCAGGGATGATATTCCTGGGCATGATTGGCTGGTCGATGATATGGATAACCCCATTGGCTGCTGGGATGTCCTGCTGGATGACTGAGTAGAGAGTCTCAGGAGACTTCACCAATATGAATTGCTGTCAAACAACACAAAACAAATTAGGGGTGGGACCAAACACATTGGGGGTGGGACCACCACATTGGGGGTGGGACCAAATACATTGGGGGTGGGGCCAAACACATTGGGGTGGGGCAAAACACATTGGGGGTGGGGCCAAACACATTGGGGGTGGGACCAAACACATTGGGGGAGGGACCAAACACATTGGGGGTGGGACCAAACACATTGGGGTGGGGCCAAACACATTGGGGGTGGGACCAAACACATTGGGGGTGGGACCAAACACATTGGGGGAGGGACCAAACACATTGGGGGTGGGACCAAACACATTGGGGGTGGGACCAAACACATTGGGGGAGGGACCAAACACACGTAAACGGCATTCTAAATGGCACCCTATTTCCTATATAGTCCTATGAGCCCTATGAGCCCTAAGAGCCCTAAGAGCCCTAAGAGCCCTAAGAGCCCTATGCGCCCTATGAGCCCTAAGAGCCCTAAGAGCCCTAAGAGCCCTAAGAGCCCTATGAGCCCTATGAGCCCTAAGAGCCCTAAGAGCCCTAAGAGCCCTAAGAGCCCTAAGAGCCCTAAGAGCCCTATGAGCCCTATGAGCCCTATGAGCCCTATGAGCCCTATGAGCCCTAAGAGCCCTAAGAGCCCTAAGAGCCCTAAGAGCCCTAAGAGCCCTATGAGCCCTATGAGCCCTATGAGCCCTATGAGCCCTATGAGCCCTATGAGCCCTATGAGCCCTATGAGCCCTATGAGCCCTATGAGCCCTATGAGCCCTATGAGCCCTATGAGCCCTATGAGCCCTATGAGCCCTATGAGCCCTATGAGCCCTATGAGCCCTATGAGCCCTGGTCAAAGTAGTGAACTATAAAGGTAATAGGGTGCCATTTGAGATGCACCCCTAAAGAATGAGGACATTTTTAGTCACAGAGATCTAGTTTATCCTGTAGATGAAAGATTATTGAAACATATGATTTGAAACAAGATATGAAAGATATGATGTGCCTAGAATAACAGATGAATGAGAATATAGTATTTCCTTCACCTTATTGGGCTTGAACCTGAGTTGTAGTCACCTTATCGGGCTTGAACCTGCGTTGTAGTCATCTTATTGGGCTTGAACCTGAGTTGTAGTCACCGTATTGGGCTTGAACCTGAGTTGTAGTCACCGTATTGGGCTTGAACCTGAGTTGTAGTCACCTTATTGGGTTTGAACCTGAGTTGTAGTCATCTTATCGGGCTTGAACCTGAGTTGTAATCACCTTATTGGGCTTGAACCTGAGTTGTAGTCATCTTATCGGGCTTGAACCTGAGTTGTAGTCACCGTATTGGGCTTGAACCTGAGTTGTAGTCACCGTATTGGGCTTGAACCTGAGTTGTAGTCACCTTATTGGGTTTGAACCTGAGTTGTAGTCATCTTATCGGGCTTGAACCTGAGTTGTAATCACCTTATTGGGCTTGAACCTGAGTTGTAGTCATCTTATCGGGCTTGAACCTGAGTTGTAATCACCTTATTGGGCTTGAACCTGAGTTGTAGTCACCTTATCGGGCTTGAACCTGAGTTGTAATCACCTTATCGGGCTTGAACCTGAGTTGTAATCACCTTATCGGGCTTGAACCTGCGTTGTAGTCATCTTATTGGGCTTGAACCTGCGTTGTAGTCACCTTATTGGGTTTGAACCTGCGTTGTAGTCATCTTATTGGGTTTGAACCTGAGTTGTAGTCACCTTATTGGGTTTGAACCTGAGTTGTAGTCACCTTATTGGGTTTGAACCTGAGTTGTAGTCATCTTATCGGGTTTGAACCTGAGTTGTAGTCACCTTATTGGGTTTGAACCTGAGTTGTAGTCATCTTATCGGGCTTGAACCTGAGTTGTAGTCACCTTATTGGGCTTGAACCTGAGTTGTAGTCACCTTATCGGGTTTGAACCTAAGTTGTAGTCACCTTATCGGGCTTGAACCTGAGTTGTAGTCACCTTATTGGGCTTGAACCTGAGTTGTAGTCACCTTATTGGGCTTGAACCTGAGTTGTAGTCACCTTATCGGGCTTGAACCTGAGTTGTAGTCACCGTATTGGGCTTGAACCTGCGTTGTAGTCACCTTATCGGGCTTGAACCTGAGTTGTAATCACCTTATTGGGCTTGATCCTGAGTTGTAGTCATCTTATCGGGCTTGAACCTGAGTTGTAGTCACCTTATTGAGCTTGAACCTGAGTTGTAGTCACCTTATTGGGCTTGAACCTGAGTTGTAGTCACCTTATCGGGCTTGAACCTGAGTTGTAATCACCTTATTGGGCTTGAACCTGAGTTGTAGTCATCTTATCGGGCTTGAACCTGAGTTGTAGTCACTTTATTGAGCTTGAACCTGAGTTGTAGTCACCTTATTGGGCTTGAACCTGAGTTGTAGTCACCTTATTGGGCTTGAACCTGAGTTGTAGTCACCTTATTGAGCTTGAACCTGAGTTGTAGTCACCTTATTGGGCTTGAACCTGAGTTGTAGTCACCTTATCGGGCTTGAACCTGAGTTGTAATCACCTTATTGGGCTTGAACCTGAGTTGTAGTCATCTTATCGGGCTTGAACCTGAGTTGTAGTCACCTTATTGAGCTTGAACCTGAGTTGTAGTCACCTTATTGGGCTTGAACCTGAGTTGTAGTCACCTTATTGGGCTTGAACCTGAGTTGTAGTCACCTTATTGGGCTTGAACCTGAGTTGTAGTCACCTTATTGGGCTTGAACCTGAGTTGTAGTCACCTTATTGGGCTTGAACCTGAGTTGTAGTCACCTTACTGGGCTTGAACCTGAGTTGTAGTCATCTTATCGGGTTTGAACCTGAGTTGTAGTCACCTTATCGGGCTTGAACCTGAGTTGTAGTCACCTTATTGGGTTTGAACCTGAGTTGTAGTCCACTTGCAGTATAGACGTCGGTTCTACCCAGGCTTTTATACAGGTACTGACCCCTCAGCAGGTAACGTTGACACACAGACTCGTCGGTCACGCCCTGAGGAGGATGGACGACAGGACAGGAGTCAGTAACCTGGGCTGCATCTCTAAGGCTGCAACATTCCAGTCATTTTCCCCCCAAAGTTCCCTGGTTTTCCAAAAATCCTGGTTGGAGGATTCACAGTTTTCCGAGTCATTCCCTTTTAAATCCAGCAATCTTCCAACCAGGATTCCTGGAAAGTCGTGGAATTTCATACACATTTATACACACCTAGTACACATTTATACACACCTAGTACACATTTATACACACCTAGTACACATTTATACACACCTAGTACACATTTATACACACCTAGTACACATTTATACATACACACCTAGTACACATTTATACACACCTAGTACACATTTATACACACCTAGTACACATTTATACACACCTAGTACACATTTATACACACCTAGTACACATTTATCTCTTGCTAACACTTTAGCTAAAGAGAGCATAAGCTTGGGATGCAGCTCTGGTCTGTTCAAATCTGAACGTGCTTTATCTGACTGGTTGGCATGAGGCAGAGGAGTGGACTAAAGCAGAGGTGCTGTTGTAGCCCTGGACTAGCTGATTGACCTATTAAAGGGCTTGATGATTAGCTTGTTGAATCAGGTGTGCTAGCTCTGGAACAGTTCTAATACAGGGAACGGCTGGGGGTCCTGGGGAGAGGTTTGATAACCCCTGGACAGGGAACGGCTGGGGGTCCTGGGGAGAGGTTTGATAACCCCTGGACAGGGAACGGCTGGGGGTCCTGGGGAGAGGTTTGATAACCCCTGGACAGGGAACGGCTGGGGGTCCTGGGGAGAGGTTTGATAACCCCTGGACAGGGAACGGCTGGGGGTCCTGAGGAGAGGATTGATAACCCCTGGACAGGGAATGGCTGGGGGTCCTGAGGAGAGGTTTGATAACCCCTGGACAGGGAACGGCTGGGGGTCCTGGGGAGAGGTTTGATATCCCCTGGACAGGGAACGGCTGGGGGTCCTGAGGAGAGGTTTGATAACCCCTGGACAGGGAGCGGCTGGGGGTCCTGGGGAGAGGTTTGATAACCCCTGGACAGGGAACGGCTGGGGGTCCTGAGGAGAGGTTTGATAACCCCTAGACAGGGAACGGCTGGGGGTCCTGGGGAGAGGTTTGATAACCCCTGGACAGAGAACGGCTGGGGGTCCTGAGGAGAGGTTTGATAACCCCTGGACAGGGAACGGCTGGGGGTCCTGAGGAGAGGATTGATAACCCCTGGACAGGGAACGGCTGGGGGTCCTGAGGAGAGGTTTGATAACCCCTGGACAGGGAACGGCTGGGGGTCCTGAGGAGAGGTTTGAAAATCCCTGGACTAAAGCACAGACATATCTGGGATCAGGGTAAGGTTAGTATGATTAGCAACCTCTGGGTTAGGTTGTTAGGGTTAGGTTGTTAGGGTTAGGTTGTCAGGGTTACGTTATAAGGGTTAGGTTGTTAGGGTTAGGTTGTCAGGGTTACGTTATAAGGGTTAGGTTGTTAGGGTTAGGTTGTTAGGGTTAGGTTGTTAGGGTTACGTTATAAGGGTTAGGTTGTTACGTTAACTTACTGCTAGAGGCACAATGCGTAGAGGGATGAACGCGGTGAACGGTCCCTGTTGGCTCATGGTCAGCATACAGCCTCCCACTGAACATAAAGAAAACAGACATTAGTAACCTGCCTTTTAACAACAACAATAACACATACAGGGAGGTTGGGTACCAAATAGCGAGATGGCTCCAGAGAGCTTCCCCTTGTGTGTCCCCTCCCTGTTCAGCTCCACTAGCCGTTCCATCAGGTTGCCATAACAACGGTAGCCATCGCCGATCTTTTGGGAGTCACACAAGCACCTGACCGAGGAGAGAGAGAGAGAGAGAGAGAGAGAGAGAGAGAGAGAGAGAGAGAGAGAGAGAGAGAGAGAGAGAGAGAGAGAGAGAGAGAGAGAGAGAGAGAGAGAGAGAGAGAGAGAGAGAGAGAGAGAGAGAGAGAGAGAGAGAGAGAGGGAGGGAGACAGAGAGAGAGACAGAGAGAGAGACAGATAAGGAGAACATTCAATTCAGAGTTAAAATACAGGGGGGTCCAGCCCTCCTCCCAGGGAGCAACTGGGTGTACAGGATTTACAGGGGGGTCCAGCCCTCCTCCCAGGGAGCAACTGGGTGTACAGGATTTACAGGGGGGTCCAGCCCTTCTCCCAGAGAGCAACTGGGTGTGCAGGATTTACAGGGGGGTCCAGCCCTCCTCCCAGGGAGCAACTGGGTGTGCAGGATTTACAGGGGGGTCCAGCCCTCGCCCCAGAGAGCTACTGGGTGTGCAGGATTTACAGGGGGGTCCAGCCCTTCTCCCAGAGAGCTACTGGGTGTGCAGGATTTACAGGGGGGTCCAGCCCTCCTCCCAGAGAGCTACTGTGTCACGACTTCCACCGAAGTCGTTTCCTCTCCTTGTTCGGGCGGTGTTCGGTGGTCGGCGTCACCGGTCTGCTAGCCATCGTCGATCCACTTTTAATTTTCCATTTGTTTTGTCTTGTTTTCCTACACACCTGGTTTCCATTTCCCTCATTAAGTGTTGTGTATTTAACCCTCTGTTCCCCCCATGTCCTTGTGTGGAATTGTTAGTTTGTAAGTGCTTGTGCACTATGTTACCGGTGCGCGTCGGGTTTTGTACCCATGTAGGTTCTTTTTTGTATTGCCGTTGGTTTTGTAATTAAACTGCTCCGGCTATTACCTATCTCTGTTCTCCTGCGTCTGACTTCACGGCCACCAGTTCCACAACCCTTACATACTGGGTGTGCTCAGGGTTTTGCTCCAGCCCTACTCTAACACACCTTGTTCTACTATTTAGCTGCTCATCAGATCCTTGATTAGCTGAATCAGTTGTGTTAGAGCAGGTCTGGAGCAAAACCCTGCAGATCTAGCAGCCCTCCAGGAGGAGAGTTGGCCAGATCACGCCTGAGTTTAAAGTTGCAAAATTCCAGTAACATTCCCCAAATTCCCATGAGGATTCCCAGATTTCCTTCTCCTTATTCCCTTTCTGATGCCAGGAAACTTCCACCCAGGATTTCTGGGAAACCTGTGATTTTTGGGAAAGTTACCAGAATTCTACTATAACCCTACCTGGGTTACAATATTCTTCTTGTGAGGACAGTGACCAGGTTTATAGGTTTCTTTCTAGGTTTCCTGGGCACTGTGGCTTCTGTCTCTGAATTGCTTGCTCTTTGGGGTTTTAGGCTGGGTATCTGTAAAGCGCTTTGTGACAAATGCAGATGTAAAAAGGGTTTTATAAAGTAACATTTGATTTGATTGGTTGATTAGTTGGTTGATTGATTGGTTGACCCACCTGGGGTATCCGTCCAGGCCGGTCTCACAGCGGACGTTGAGGTGGCAGGTGGTGTCATGACATACATTCTTCAGGGTACAGCCGGAGGACGGGGTAGAGCCCTCCCAACCACGCATACAATCACATCTAGACTGGAAGATCAGATACAGACATTCAGTTACATGATTCCCATTTATTGGAACTTTCACAACGTTCTAGATTCCCTGCACATTCCATCCTTCCGAGAATCTTCCGACCAGGAATCCTGAAAAACTTTTGGATAACGGAATTTTGCAACCAACTAACACACCGAGTTACACTGGAGTTACACTGGAGTTACACCCTATCCTTCTAACTCAACTATACACACAGTTGTGGCTGCTTTGCATGATGCATTGTTGTCTCTACCTTCTTGCCCTTTGTGGTGTTGTCTGTGCCCAATAATGTTTGTACCATGTTTTGTGCTTCTGCCTTGTCAAATCAAATCAAATTGTATTTGTCACATGAGCTGAATACAACAGGTGAAATGCTTACTTACAAGAACTTAACCAACAATGCTTTATTTTATTTTTTTAAATAATTAGTTTTAAGTAAAAAATAAAGATAACAAATAATTAAACAGCATCAGTAAAATAAAAAGCAAGGCTATATACAGGTGGAAACCGGTACAGAGTCAATGCGCGGGTGCACCGGTTAGTTGAGGTAATTGAGGTAATATGTACATGTAGGTAGAGTTAAAGTGACTATGCATAGATAATAAACAGAGAGTAGCAGCAGCATAAAGGGGGGGGATACAAATAGTCTGTGTAGACATTTTATTAGATGTTCAGGAGTCTCATGGGTAGAAGCTGTTAAGAAGCCTTTTGGACCTGGACGTGGCGCGCCTGCACCGCTTGCCGTGCGGTAGCAGAGAGAACAGGCTATGACTATGTTGTGTTGCTATCATGCTGTGTTGACATGTGTTGCTGCCTTGCTATGTTT
>NW_024058520.1:0-53066 GCF_016432855.1 Salvelinus namaycush
CCATTTCAAATCGTTACACATTCACTGTACAGCATGTGCTGATGACACAGAATATGAATAAAAAGCTCAACAGCCCTTCTCCCAGTTCAGTGCCTGTTGTTACATTGACTATTCATCTCTACCCCTACACCTGTCTTTCAGTCATTACTATGCAAGGCATACCTCGCAGTGTTTCGTATCCCACATAGGATAGACTGTGCACTCCCAGCACTTACACAGACGAGGGGTAGCACTATGCATCACTTTCCCAACTCTATTTCAGGCACAACTTATTGTTTACATTGGGATGGAAATGTAGCACATACCCCTGACAGACATGGTCAATTAGTCAGCCCTAGCAAGCAACTCCCGAATGCACTCTGTGAGACTGAGACAGAGTATCATATTGTAGCCTATGCCAGGTGCGTATATTATAGACGCAGAGATATTTAGCCAGAGACTAGGACAGTGTGTATGAGAGACAAACCAATAGACAGGGGCGAAGTGCAGCCACTATCACCTACATCGGACAAAGAAGGACATGAAACCAACAGTAGGGGGGAGCGACGGGAAGGTACATGCCGAAACACACCGGGTGACAGGATGGTTAGGATTACTATCATGCTCACCAGACACAGTGGTCCTAAACAACAGATATGTTATTTCTATAGTTTTACAATACTTTTGGAAATAGTTAGTTGATAATCGGGGACAGCCTGTCACTTCGCACACAGGGCCCTTGCCCGTAATGTGGCGTGTGTGAATTCTGGGGCAGGATGTTTGACTAGTATCCACTTGGTGGTAGTGTGGTGCAAGTAATGAATGTAATAACCCTCCCGTTGTCTCGGCGGGTCAGAGCGACCCCGGGCAGTTCCGAGTTGATTGCCCGTGTCTGTGTGTGGGTCGGAGTGACCCCGGCAGCGTTAGCAAGGTGTATGTTGTAACCCTCCTGCCCCTGTGTGGGCGGGGTCATAGTGACGTCAGAGGGGTCAGAGTGACCCCGGTGGCGTTAGCAAGGTGTATGTTGTAACCCTCCTGCCCCTGCCCCTGTGTGGGCGGGGTCATAGTGACGTCAGAGGGGTCAGAGTGACCCTCGGCAGCGTTACCTGTCACTTCCCCCGTGTCTGTGTGGGTCAGAGAGACCCCGGCAGGCCGGGGTCACAGTGACCCAACACCACCACCTGCTGGATACTAGTAAAAGGTCCTGCCCCAAAATTGACACTCTCAACATTCCGGGCAAGGGCCTGTGTCGAATACGGCCCTCTGTCATACGGGCCCTTGGGCCCCGTGTGAGTTTGGATATTGAATCTAAAAACGCCCCCCTACAAACTACTTTCCCTTGGTTGTGGAAATTGTGCCTTTCGGGTATGGCTGTTGTTACACAACCTTCCCCTTGCCTCGGCGGGTCAGAGTTACCCCCGGCCAGCGTTACGAGTCGATTCCCAGTGTCTGTGTGGGTTAGAGAGACTCTGGCAGCGTTAGCAAGGTGTATGTTGTAACCCTCCTACCCCTGTCTGGGCCGGGTCACAGTGACCCGGGCCCTGTTGTAGGCCCTGCGTTATGAGTTGTTCCCCTCTGTCCCGGGGGCTTGGGTCAGAGTGACCCCGGCAGCGTTAGCAAGGTGTATGTTGTAACCCTCCTACCCCTGTCTGGGCCGGGTCGGAGTGACCCGGGGCCTGTGTTAGGAGTTGTTCCCCTCTGTCTGGGCCGGGTCAGAGTGACCCCGGCAGGGACCAGTTGTCCCCAACAACTCAGTGCACGACCTCGGTGCTATCACACGGGGAGGCCAGCCGAGCGTCCCGGATGGGACCGAAGGGGCCGAAGGGCCCGAAGGAGCAGGCAGGGCCGACCACGCGCCTCGTCCATTCGCGTGCCTCGTCCCATTCACGTGGCCACCGTAAGCAGGGCGTAGAGAGGCTACTAATATTGTCAGGAAGAAGAAGAAGAAGAAGAAGAAGAAGAAGAAGAAGAAGACGAGGATGACGACGAGGAGGAATACGACCCCGCCGAGCGTGAGCCCTCCGCCTACGACTGTAAGCAGGGCGTAGAGAGCCTACTAATATTGTCAGGAAGAAGAAGAAGAAGAGAGAACAAGAAGAACAAGAACAAGAAGAACAAGAAGAAGAAGATGAGGACGATGATGAGGACGACGACGAGGACGACGACGACGACGAGGAATACGACCCCGCCGAGCGTGTTGCCTCCGCCTACGACGCCTCGCAGTCCCGGTTTCAGCGCGGCTCAGGTCCTGGAACAGATATCCTCCAGCGTCGACCAAGAAGACGAAGAAGACTACTGCGATTCCGAAGAGGAGGACGTTTCGGAAGATGAAGACGGTGAGGAATACAACCCCGAGCGCGACGCGGACGACTACGAAGACGACTCGGCCTCGCGGTCGTGCTCCTCTTCGGAGGAAGAGCCGGAGGGAGAGCGAGAGGGAGACGCGGCCGCTGCCCGAGAGCGAGACAGAGAGCGAGACAGAGAGCGAGCCAGAGAGCGAGAGCGAGACAGAGCCAGAGAGCCAGAGCCAGAAAGGGAGACGTTGCTGTCAAAAAACGGCAAAATCAAATGGTCCTCCGTGGCCTATCGCGGCCCGGACCGGCCCCGCGCCATCCGCCGGCCCTGCCCCGCCGTGACGCCGGGCCCCACGGCCTACGCCGCGTCGCGAGCGCTCGACATCGCGTCCGCCTTCCGTCTGTTTGTCACACCGGCGATAGAAAGGATCATCGTGGACATGACGAATCTGCAGGGGGTGAGAAAATACGGCGACGGCTGGCGACCCATGGACTCCACCGACCTGCGCGCCTACGTAGGGCTGCTGATCCTAGCCGGCGTCTACAGGTCCCGAGGCGAGGCCGCGGCCAGCCTGTGGGACGCCGAGAGCGGCAGGACCGTGTTCCGCGCCACCATGCCGCTCAAGGCGTTTCACAAGTACTCGAGGCTGCTGCGATTCGACGACCGCCAGTCGAGACCCGCGAGACTCGCCACCGACAGACTGGCGGCCGTGAGAGAGGTGTGGGACCTGTGGGAGGAGCGGCTGCAGGCCCTCTACAACCCGGGGCCCGAAGTGACGGTGGACGAACAACTGGTCCCGTTCAGAGGTACCGTCTATGCATCTGTGTACGTACGCGTAGCGTAGAGAGCACGGGCAGTCTATGTATCTGTGTTTGTACGTGTAGCGTAGAGAGCACGGGCAGTCTATGTATCTGTGTTTGTACGTGTAGCGTAGAGCACGGGCAGTCAATGTATCTGTCTATGTACGTGTAGCATAGAGAGCACGGGCAGTAGTAGCACGGGCAGTAGTAGCAATCGGCAAGAGTAGCAACGTGGAGCACGGGCAGTAGTAGCACGGGCAGTAGTAGCAATCGGCAGTAGTAGCAATCGGCAGTAGCACGGGCGGCGGAGGCGGCTGCGTGTAACGTAAACGCAGTGCGCCCCGATGGTGAGCCGGTAACGATGACGCTGGTATCTGTGTTTGTACGTGTAGCGTAGAGAGCACGGGCAGTCTATGTATCTGTGTATGACGCTGCTAATCTCCTCTCCCTCTCCTCTCCCTCCCCTCTCCCTCGCCTCAAGGACGCTGTCCTTTCCGACAGTACATTCCCAGCAAGCCGGCCAAATACGGCATCAAGTCGTGGGTGGCCTGCGACGCCAAGTCCAGCTACGCTTGGAAGATGCAAGTGTACACCGGCAAGGCGGCCGGCGGAGGCCCCGAGAAGAACCAGGGCGCGCGCGTCGTCCTCGATCTGACCGAGGGACTGCCGGGCGGTCACAACGTCACGTGTGACAATTTCTTCACCTCCTACGAACTCGGGCAGCGGCTCCTCGAGAGGAACCTCACCATGGTGGGCACGGTGCGAAAGAACAAGCCCGAGCTCCCTCCCGCGCTGCTCCAGTCCAAGGACAGACAGGTCTCGTCCTCCAGGTTCGCCTTCACGCCCACCGCCACTCTAGTGTCCTACCTGGCAAAGAGAAATAAGAACGTGCTGCTTCTGAGCACGCGGCACGCGGAGCCCGACGTTAGCGATCGCCGAGACCGGAAGCCGGCCCTCATCCTAGACTACAACTGCAACAAGGGCGGCGTGGACAACCTAGACAAGGTGGTCGGCACCTACAGCTGCAGACGGATGACCGCCCGCTGGCCCCTGGTCATCTTCCACAACATCCTCGACGTGTCCTCCTACAACGCCTTTGTCATATGGCGAGAGATCAACCCCGACTGGATGCCCGGGAAGCGGAACAAGAGGAGGGTGTTCCTGGAGCAGCTCGGAAAGGCGCTCGTGAAGCCCTTGATCCAAAGAAGGCAGCGTCTCCCCCGCACCGAAGCCGCCTCAGCACTTGTCAAAGTCATACGGGGCGAGCGTGTATCCGCCGAGGCTCGTCCGCAAGCCCTTGAGCGAGCCGTCGGCCCGGCCGCCGCCTCCGACCCAGCCCCGGCTGCCCGGCTGGAGGCGAGTAAGAGGAAGAGGTGTCAGCTCTGCCCACCCAAGAAGGACGCCAAGACACACACCGCGTGCTGCAGGTGTAAGAAATACATCTGCAAAGGCTGTTCACACCCATACTGTCACACTTGTGCCCACTGGGCCTTTAGCCAAGACGGGACAGGGTGACCCGGGGGGGACACTGTGTGCTAGGCATAATAGGAGGACAACGGGAGGGTTATCCCTCCCGTTGTCTCGGCGGGTCAGAGCGACCCCGGGCAGTTCCGAGTTGATTGCCCGTGTCTGTGTGTGGGTCGGAGTGACCCCGGCAGCGTTAGCAAGGTGTATGTTGTAACCCTCCTGCCCCTGTGTGGGCGGGGTCATAGTGACGTCAGAGGGGTCAGAGTGACCCCGGTGGCGTTAGCAAGGTGTATGTTGTAACCCTCCTGCCCCTGCCCCTGTGTGGGCGGGGTCATAGTGACGTCAGAGGGGTCAGAGTGACCCTCGGCAGCGTTACCTGTCACTTCCCCCGTGTCTGTGTGGGTCAGAGAGACCCCGGCAGGCCGGGGTCACAGTGACCCAACACCACCACCTGCTGGATACTAGTAAAAGGTCCTGCCCCAAAATTGACACTCTCAACATTCCGGGCAAGGGCCTGTGTCGAATACGGCCCTCTGTCATACGGGCCCTTGGGCCCCGTGTGAGTTTGGATATTGAATCTAAAAACGCCCCCCTACAAACTACTTTCCCTTGGTTGTGGAAATTGTGCCTTTCGGGTATGGCTGTTGTTACACAACCTTCCCCTTGCCTCGGCGGGTCAGAGTTACCCCCGGCCAGCGTTACGAGTCGATTCCCAGTGTCTGTGTGGGTTAGAGAGACTCTGGCAGCGTTAGCAAGGTGTATGTTGTAACCCTCCTACCCCTGTCTGGGCCGGGTCACAGTGACCCGGGCCCTGTTGTAGGCCCTGCGTTATGAGTTGTTCCCCTCTGTCCCGGGGGCTTGGGTCAGAGTGACCCCGGCAGCGTTAGCAAGGTGTATGTTGTAACCCTCCTACCCCTGTCTGGGCCGGGTCGGAGTGACCCGGGGCCTGTGTTAGGAGTTGTTCCCCTCTGTCTGGGCCGGGTCAGAGTGACCCCGGCAGGGACCAGTTGTCCCCAACAACTCAGTGCACGACCTCGGTGCTATCACACGGGGAGGCCAGCCGAGCGTCCCGGATGGGACCGAAGGGGCCGAAGGGCCCGAAGGAGCAGGCAGGGCCGACCACGCGCCTCGTCCATTCGCGTGCCTCGTCCCATTCACGTGGCCACCGTAAGCAGGGCGTAGAGAGGCTACTAATATTGTCAGGAAGAAGAAGAAGAAGAAGAAGAAGAAGAAGAAGAAGAAGAAGACGAGGATGACGACGAGGAGGAATACGACCCCGCCGAGCGTGAGCCCTCCGCCTACGACTGTAAGCAGGGCGTAGAGAGCCTACTAATATTGTCAGGAAGAAGAAGAAGAAGAGAGAACAAGAAGAACAAGAACAAGAAGAACAAGAAGAAGAAGATGAGGACGATGATGAGGACGACGACGAGGACGACGACGACGACGAGGAATACGACCCCGCCGAGCGTGTTGCCTCCGCCTACGACGCCTCGCAGTCCCGGTTTCAGCGCGGCTCAGGTCCTGGAACAGATATCCTCCAGCGTCGACCAAGAAGACGAAGAAGACTACTGCGATTCCGAAGAGGAGGACGTTTCGGAAGATGAAGACGGTGAGGAATACAACCCCGAGCGCGACGCGGACGACTACGAAGACGACTCGGCCTCGCGGTCGTGCTCCTCTTCGGAGGAAGAGCCGGAGGGAGAGCGAGAGGGAGACGCGGCCGCTGCCCGAGAGCGAGACAGAGAGCGAGACAGAGAGCGAGCCAGAGAGCGAGAGCGAGACAGAGCCAGAGAGCCAGAGCCAGAAAGGGAGACGTTGCTGTCAAAAAACGGCAAAATCAAATGGTCCTCCGTGGCCTATCGCGGCCCGGACCGGCCCCGCGCCATCCGCCGGCCCTGCCCCGCCGTGACGCCGGGCCCCACGGCCTACGCCGCGTCGCGAGCGCTCGACATCGCGTCCGCCTTCCGTCTGTTTGTCACACCGGCGATAGAAAGGATCATCGTGGACATGACGAATCTGCAGGGGGTGAGAAAATACGGCGACGGCTGGCGACCCATGGACTCCACCGACCTGCGCGCCTACGTAGGGCTGCTGATCCTAGCCGGCGTCTACAGGTCCCGAGGCGAGGCCGCGGCCAGCCTGTGGGACGCCGAGAGCGGCAGGACCGTGTTCCGCGCCACCATGCCGCTCAAGGCGTTTCACAAGTACTCGAGGCTGCTGCGATTCGACGACCGCCAGTCGAGACCCGCGAGACTCGCCACCGACAGACTGGCGGCCGTGAGAGAGGTGTGGGACCTGTGGGAGGAGCGGCTGCAGGCCCTCTACAACCCGGGGCCCGAAGTGACGGTGGACGAACAACTGGTCCCGTTCAGAGGTACCGTCTATGCATCTGTGTACGTACGCGTAGCGTAGAGAGCACGGGCAGTCTATGTATCTGTGTTTGTACGTGTAGCGTAGAGAGCACGGGCAGTCTATGTATCTGTGTTTGTACGTGTAGCGTAGAGCACGGGCAGTCAATGTATCTGTCTATGTACGTGTAGCATAGAGAGCACGGGCAGTAGTAGCACGGGCAGTAGTAGCAATCGGCAAGAGTAGCAACGTGGAGCACGGGCAGTAGTAGCACGGGCAGTAGTAGCAATCGGCAGTAGTAGCAATCGGCAGTAGCACGGGCGGCGGAGGCGGCTGCGTGTAACGTAAACGCAGTGCGCCCCGATGGTGAGCCGGTAACGATGACGCTGGTATCTGTGTTTGTACGTGTAGCGTAGAGAGCACGGGCAGTCTATGTATCTGTGTATGACGCTGCTAATCTCCTCTCCCTCTCCTCTCCCTCCCCTCTCCCTCGCCTCAAGGACGCTGTCCTTTCCGACAGTACATTCCCAGCAAGCCGGCCAAATACGGCATCAAGTCGTGGGTGGCCTGCGACGCCAAGTCCAGCTACGCTTGGAAGATGCAAGTGTACACCGGCAAGGCGGCCGGCGGAGGCCCCGAGAAGAACCAGGGCGCGCGCGTCGTCCTCGATCTGACCGAGGGACTGCCGGGCGGTCACAACGTCACGTGTGACAATTTCTTCACCTCCTACGAACTCGGGCAGCGGCTCCTCGAGAGGAACCTCACCATGGTGGGCACGGTGCGAAAGAACAAGCCCGAGCTCCCTCCCGCGCTGCTCCAGTCCAAGGACAGACAGGTCTCGTCCTCCAGGTTCGCCTTCACGCCCACCGCCACTCTAGTGTCCTACCTGGCAAAGAGAAATAAGAACGTGCTGCTTCTGAGCACGCGGCACGCGGAGCCCGACGTTAGCGATCGCCGAGACCGGAAGCCGGCCCTCATCCTAGACTACAACTGCAACAAGGGCGGCGTGGACAACCTAGACAAGGTGGTCGGCACCTACAGCTGCAGACGGATGACCGCCCGCTGGCCCCTGGTCATCTTCCACAACATCCTCGACGTGTCCTCCTACAACGCCTTTGTCATATGGCGAGAGATCAACCCCGACTGGATGCCCGGGAAGCGGAACAAGAGGAGGGTGTTCCTGGAGCAGCTCGGAAAGGCGCTCGTGAAGCCCTTGATCCAAAGAAGGCAGCGTCTCCCCCGCACCGAAGCCGCCTCAGCACTTGTCAAAGTCATACGGGGCGAGCGTGTATCCGCCGAGGCTCGTCCGCAAGCCCTTGAGCGAGCCGTCGGCCCGGCCGCCGCCTCCGACCCAGCCCCGGCTGCCCGGCTGGAGGCGAGTAAGAGGAAGAGGTGTCAGCTCTGCCCACCCAAGAAGGACGCCAAGACACACACCGCGTGCTGCAGGTGTAAGAAATACATCTGCAAAGGCTGTTCACACCCATACTGTCACACTTGTGCCCACTGGGCCTTTAGCCAAGACGGGACAGGGTGACCCGGGGGGGACACTGTGTGCTAGGCATAATAGGAGGACAACGGGAGGGTTAAAGAATAGTCTAGGCGTACGAATCCAATCAAACAGAATAATTAAAAACAATTCAAGTTTATCCAAAATTCTCCACATTCGATAGCTCAGTTGGTAGAGCAAAGGACCGTAGAACACTATATGCTGAAGTCCGGCTTGAGGAGGACCCTTTTCCTACCTCATAAATGCGCCTAAAAGATATACATTTGCCTGTTGTTCGCACAATCCCCAATAGAGAATATAACATGCATTTCCAGTTTCATAATTAAGAAAGAATCCAAGTTAACTCAAAAAAATAGTAAAGAAGAATTCCGAACACCTAGTTCCCTGAAGTAATTTTCCCCAAAATTGTTTACAGACAGATTATTTCCCATCATTCCCATGGCTGAATGGTCAACGTTGATCAACATCTGGTAGAAAAGATTTAACTCAATGCTACGGTTCAAACATGTACCTTTTGCTCCAATAATTTCATAGTGTGCCTTCGATAGCTCAGTTGGTAGAGCGGAGGACTGTAGAATGCTAAATGCTGAAATCCTTAGGTCGCTGGTTCAAATCCGGCTCGAAGGATTAGCCTTTTTCTGCCTCATCAATGCTCCCTCAAAAATATTTTTGCCGGTTGTTCGCACATCCCACTATAGAGAATAAAATGTGCATTTCCAGTTTCCTTAAAGAATAGTCTAGGTTTACGAATCCAATCATACAGAAGAATTAAAAACACTTCAAGTTTATCCAGAATTCTCCACATTCGATAGCTCAGTTGGTAGAGCAAAGGACCGTAGAACACTAAATGCTGATATCCGGCTTGAGGAGGACCCTTTTCCTACCTCATAAATGCGCCTAAAAGATATACATTTGCCTGTTGTTCGCACATTCCCCAATAGAGAATAAAACATGCATTTCCAGTTTCCTAATTAAGAAAGAATCCAAGTTAACTCACCAAATAGTAAAGAAGAATTCAGAACACCTAGTTCCCTGAAGTAATTTTACCCAAAATTGTTTACAGACAGATTATTTCCCATCATTCCCATGGCTGAATGGTCAACGCTGATCAACATCTGGTAAAAAAGATTTAACTCAATGCTACAGTTCAAACATGTACCTTTTGCTCCAATAATTTCATCGTGTCCTTTCGATAGCTCAGTTGGTAGAGTGGAGGACTGTAGAATGCTAAATTCTGAAATCCTTAGGTCGCTGGTTCAAATCCGGCTCGAAGGATTAACCTTTTTCTGCCTCATCAATGCGCCCTCAAAAATATTTTTGCCGGTTGTTCGCACATCCCCCTACAGAGAATAAAATGTGCATTTCCAGTTTCCTTAAAGAATAGTCTAGGTGTAAGAATCCAATCATACAGAAGAATTAAAAACACTTCAAGTTTATCAGCAATTCTCCACATTCAATAGCTCAGTTTGTAGAGCAAAGGACCGTAGAACACTAAATGCTGAAATCCTGCTTGAGGAGGACCCTTTTCCTACCTCATAAATGCGCCTAAAAGATATACATTTGCCTGTTGTTCGCACATTCCCCAATAGAGAATAAAACATGCATTTCCAGTTTCCTAATTAAGAAAGAATCCAAGTTAACTCACCAAATAGTAAAGAAGAATTCAGAACACCTAGTTCCCTGAAGTAATTTTCCCCAAAATTGTTTACAGACAGATTATTTCCCATCATTCCCATGGCTGAATGGTCAACGTTTATCAACATCTGGTAGAAAAAATTTAACTCAATGCTACGGTTCAAACATGTACCTTTTGCTCCAATGTTTTCCTCATGTCCCTTCGATAGCTCAGTTGGTAGAGTGGAGGACTGTAGAATGCTAAATGCTGAAATCCTATGGTCGCTAGTTCAAATCTGGCTTGAACGAAGACCCTTTTTCTGCCTCATCTATGCGTCCACAAAAATATTTTTGCCGTTTGTTCGCACATCCCCCTATAGAGAATAAAGTGTGCATTTCCAGTTTCCTTAAAGAATAGTCTAGGTGTACGAATCCAATCATACAGAAGAATTAAAAACAATTCAAGTTTATACACAATTCTCCACATTCGATAGCTCAGTTGGTAGAGCAAAGGACAGTAGAACACTAAATGATGAAATCCAGCTTGAGGAGGACCCTTTTCCTACCTCATAAATGCACCTGAAAGATATACATTTGCCTGTTGTTCGCACATTCCCCTATAGAGAATAAATCGTGCATTTCCAGTTTCCTAATTAAGAAAGAATCCAAGTTAACTCACAAAATATTAAAGAAGAATTCAGAACACCTAGTTCCCTGAAGTCATTTTTCCAAAAATTGTTTACAGACAGATTATTTCACTTATAATTCACTGTATCACAAATCCAGTGTGTCAGAAGTTTACATACACTAAGTTGGCTGTGCCTTTAAACAGCTTGGAAATATCCTGAAAATGATGTCATGGCTTTAGAAGCTTCTGATAGGCTAATTGACATCATTTGAGTCAATTGGAGGTGTACCTGTAGATTTATTTCATGGCCTACTTTCAAACTCAGTGCCTCTTTGCTTGATATCATGGGAAAATCAAAAGAATTCAGCCAAGACCTCAGAAATAAATTGTAGACCTCCACAAGTCTGGTTCATCCTTGGGAGCAATTTCCAAACGCCGGAAGGTACCACGTTCATCTGTACAAACAATAGTACGCAAGTATAAACACCATGGGACCACGCAGCCGTCATACAGCACAGGAAGGAGACGCGTTCTGTCTCCTAGAGATGAAATTACTTTGGTGCGAAAAGTGCAAATCAATCCCAGAACAACAGCAAAGGACCTTGTGAAGATGCTGGAGGAAACAGGTAAAAAAGTATCTATATCCACAGTCAAACGAGTCCTATATCAACATAACCTGAAAGGCTGCTCAGCAAGGAAGAAGCTACTTCTCCAACCCCTTCGATAGCTCAGTTGGTAGAGCGGAGGACTGTAGAATGCTGAATGCTGATATCCTTAGGTCGCTGGTTCAAATCCGGCTCGAAGGAGGAACATTTTTCTGCCTCATCAATGCGCCCCCAAAAATATTTTTGCCGGTTGTTCGCACATTCCCCTATAGAGAATAAAATGTGCATTTCCAGTTTCCTTAACTTCTTGCGACTACAGGGGGTGCTGTTCCGAATTAGCATTTTGTCGTCTCCAAATTAAACTGCCTAGTACTCAATTCTTGCTCGTACAATATGCATATTATTAATTCTATTGGATAGAAAACACTTTCTAGTTTCATACAAAGTTGGAATGATGTCTGTGGGTGACCCAGAACTCTTTCTACAGCGAAATCCATGACAGACAGTGAAAGGTCTGAGAGCGAAGCTCTGATTTCAGATCAGTTTTAAAAGTCTGTGTATATCCTATGGAACGACACGAACTGCACCCGCCTTCCCCTGGATGTCAGTAACCAATGAGAAGTGGAATGGGCCTTCTGCGTAGCTCTCAGAGGTTATAAAGGACCAAGGAGTGAGGGTAGCCCCCCTTTCGACGCTCGCCTTTACGCAGGAAGACACCTCTTGATGCCATTTTCAAAGGCTCGGTTATCAACGTAAAATGTATCCGTCTGTAATTTAATTCGATATAGGACTTAGAAACATCATAAGGTAGTTAATTTAAACCGTTTTATAGCAATTTATATCCGTTTAGTGCGATTTTGATGCATTTCTATGTGAAGCACCGGGCACATTTCGGGGTCCCGGTCGAACGTTAGCGGGCATTTAGACGGACAAAGGACATCTTTCGACCAAAAGAAGATTAAACCCAAGAAAGAATACATTGCCCAAGAATCTGATGGAAGAACAGCTCAAAGTAAGCAATATTTAATATGATAAATCGTTGTTCTGTCGAAATATTTTAAACGCATATTTCGCCATTTTGTTTGGTATAGCTTCACTTGGCGAACCCTGTATTGAAAAGTAAGGATAATTTTAAAAATGTAAGTCAGCGGTTGCATTAAGAACTAATTTGTCTTTCGATTCCTGTCAACTCTGTATTTTTTAGTCAAGTATATGATTAGCTTTCGATTAAACTAGATCACTCTGAAAGCTGACGTCCCTCATTTTGATGCTTGAGTTGTGACTATTTCCATTGTATAACCACGGTTTTGTATGGCTAAATATGCACCTTTTCGAACAAACTGTATATGTATGTTGTAAAATGATGTTACAGGAGTGTCATCGGAAGAATTCTGAGAAGGTTAGTGAAAAAATTAATATATTTTGGCGATGATAACGTTATAGCTCCCTTTGCCTTGAATTCATACTCTACTAACGTTTTCACATGTGGTATGCTAACTTATCGATTTATTGTGTTTTCGCTGAAAAACGCTTAGAAAATCTGAAATATGGTCTGAAATCACAAGAACTGTGTCTTTCCATTGCTATGCTTTGTCTATTTTTATGAAATGTTTTATGATGAGTAAATTGGTCATACACGTTGCTCTATCTAGTAATTCTAGTCGATTTGTGATGGTCGGTGCAATTGTAAACTGTGATTTCTACCTGAAATATGCACTTTTTTCTAACAACACCTATCCTATACCATAAATATGTTATCAGACTGTCATCTGATGAGTTTTTGTCTTGGTTTGTTGCTATCAATATCTTAGTTTAGCCGAATTGGTGATAGCTAGTGGTGGAGAGAGAAAATGGTGGACAAAGAAAGATGGTGTATTTTGCTAACGTGGTTAGCTAATAGATTTACATATTGTGTCTTCCCTGTAAAACATTTTAAAAAACAGAAATGATGGGTTTATTCACAAGATCTGTATCTTTCATCTGGTGTCTTGGACTTGTGATTTAATGATATTTAGATGCTACTATTTACTTGTGAAGCTATGCTAGCGATGCTAATCAGTGTGGGGGGGGTGGGGGGTGATCCCGGATACGGGGTTGATACTCGTGAAAGGTTAAAGAATAGTCTAGGCGTACGAATCCAATCAAACAGAATAATTAAAAACAATTCAAGTTTATCCAAAATTCACCACATTCGATAGCTCAGTTGGTAGAGCAAAGGACCGTAGAACACTAAATGCTGAAGTCCAGCTTGAGGTGGACCCTTTTCCTACCTCATAAATGCGCCTAAAAGATATACATTTGCCTGTTGTTCGCACATTCCCCAATAGAGAATATAACGTGCATTTCCAGTTTCCTAATTAAGAAAGAATCCAAGTTAACTCAAAAAAATAGTAAAGAAGAATTCCGAACACCTAGTTCCCTGAAGTAATTTTCCCCAAAATTGTTTACAGACAGATTATTTCCCATCATTCCCATGGCTGAATGGTCAACGTTGATCAACATCTGGTAGAAAAGATTTAACTCAATGCTACGGTTCAAACATGTACCTTTTGCTCCAATAATTTCATCGTGTGCCTTCGATAGCTCAGTTGGTAGAGCAGAGGACTGTAGAATGATAAATGCTGAAATCCTTAGGTCGCTGGTTCAAATCCTCCTCGAAGGATTAGCCTTTTTCTGCCTCATCAATGCGCCCTCAAAAATATTTTTGCCGGTTGTTCGCACATCCCACTATAGAGAATAAAATGTGCATTTCCAGTTTCCTTAAAGAATAGTCTAGGTGTACGAATCCAATCATACAGAAGAATTAAAAACAATTCAAGTTTATCCAAAATTCTCCACATTCGATAGCTCAGTTGGTAGAGCAAAGGACCGTAGAACACTAAATGCTGAAATCCAGCTTGAGGAGGACCCTTTTCCTACCTCATAAATGTGCCTAAAAGATATACATTTGCCTGTTGTTCGCACATTCCCTAATAGAGAATAAAACATGCATTTCCAGTTTCCTAATTAAGAAAGAATCCAAGTTAACTCACCAAATAGTAAAGAAGAATTCAGAACACCTAGTTCCCTGAAGTAATTTTCCCCAAAATTGTTTACAGACAGATTATTTCCCATCATTCCCATGGCTGAATGGTCAACGCTGATCAACATCTGGTAAAAAAGATTTAACTCAATGCTACGGTTCAAACATGTACCTTTTGCTCCAATAATTTAATCATGTCTTTTCGATAGCTCAGTTGGTAGAGAGGAGGACTGTAGAATGCTAAATGCTGAAATCCTTAGGTCGCTGGTTCAAATCCGGCTCGAAGGATTAACCTTTTTCTGCCTCATCAATGCGCCCTCAAAAATATTTTTGCCGGTTGTTCGCACATCCCCCTACAGAGAATAAAATGTGCATTTCCAGTTTCCTTAAAGAATAGTCTAGGTGTAAGAATCCAATCATACAGAAGAATTAAAAACACTTCAAGTTTATCAGCAATTCTCCACATTCAATAGCTCAGTTTGTAGAGCAAAGGACCGTAGAACACTAAATGCTGAAATCCTGCTTGAGGAGGACCCTTTTCCTACCTCATAAATGCGCCTAAAAGATATACATTTGCCTGTTGTTCGCACATTCCCCAATAGAGAATAAAACGTGCATTTCCAGGTTCCTAATTAAGAAATAATCCAAGTTAACTCACCAAATAGTAAAGAAGAATTCAGAACACCTGGTTCCCTGAAGTAATTTTCCCCAAAATTGTTTACAGACAGATTATTTCCCATCATTCCCATGGCTGAATGGTCAACGTTTATCAACATCTGGTAGAAAAAATTTAACTCAATGCTACGGTTCAAACATGTACCTTTTGCTCCAATGGTTTCCTCATGTCCCTTCGATAGCTCAGTTTGTAGAGTGGAGGACTGTAGAATGCTAAATGCTGAAATCCTTAGGACGCTGGTTCAAATCTGACTTGAACGAAGACCCTTTTTCTGCCTCATCAATGCGCCCACAAAAATATTTTTGCCGTTTGTTCGCACATCCCCCTATAGAGAATAAAATGTGCATTTCCAGTTTCCTTAAAGAATAGTCTAGGTGTACGAATCCAATCATACAGAAGAATTAAAAACAATTCAAGTTTATACACAATTCTCCACATTCGATAGCTCAGTTGGTAGAGCAAAGGACCGTAGAACACTAAATGCTGAAATCCAGCTTGAGGAGGACCCTTTTCCTACCTCATAAATGCGCCTAAAAGATATACATTTGCCTGTTGTTCGCACATTCCCTAATAGAGAATAAAACATGCATTTCCAGTTTCCTAATTAAGAAAGAATCCAAGTTAACTCACCAAATAGTAAAGAAGAATTCAGAACACCTAGTTCCCTGAAGTAATTTTCCCCAAAATTGTTTACAGACAGATTATTTCCCATCATTCCCATGGCTGAATGGTCAACGCTGATCAACATCTGGTAAAAAAGATTTAACTCAATGCTACGGTTCAAACATGTACCTTTTGCTCCAATAATTTAATCATGTCTTTTCGATAGCTCAGTTGGTAGAGAGGAGGACTGTAGAATGCTAAATGCTGAAATCCTTAGGTCGCTGGTTCAAATCCGGCTCGAAGGATTAACCTTTTTCTGCCTCATCAATGCGCCCTCAAAAATATTTTTGCCGGTTGTTCGCACATCCCCCTACAGAGAATAAAATGTGCATTTCCAGTTTCCTTAAAGAATAGTCTAGGTGTAAGAATCCAATCATACAGAAGAATTAAAAACACTTCAAGTTTATCAGCAATTCTCCACATTCAATAGCTCAGTTTGTAGAGCAAAGGACCGTAGAACACTAAATGCTGAAATCCTGCTTGAGGAGGACCCTTTTCCTACCTCATAAATGCGCCTAAAAGATATACATTTGCCTGTTGTTCGCACATTCCCCAATAGAGAATAAAACGTGCATTTCCAGGTTCCTAATTAAGAAAGAATCCAAGTTAACTCACCAAATAGTAAAGAAGAATTCAGAACACCTGGTTCCCTGAAGTAATTTTCCCCAAAATTGTTTACAGACAGATTATTTCCCATCATTCCCATGGCTGAATGGTCAACGCTGATCAACATCTGGTAAAAAAGATTTAACTCAATGCTACGGTTCAAACATGTACCTTTTGCTCCAATAATTTAATCATGTCTTTTCGATAGCTCAGTTGGTAGAGAGGAGGACTGTAGAATGCTAAATGCTGAAATCCTTAGGTCGCTGGTTCAAATCCGGCTCGAAGGATTAACCTTTTTCTGCCTCATCAATGCGCCCTCAAAAATATTTTTGCCGGTTGTTCGCACATCCCCCTACAGAGAATAAAATGTGCATTTCCAGTTTCCTTAAAGAATAGTCTAGGTGTAAGAATCCAATCATACAGAAGAATTAAAAACACTTCAAGTTTATCAGCAATTCTCCACATTCAATAGCTCAGTTTGTAGAGCAAAGGACCGTAGAACACTAAATGCTGAAATCCTGCTTGAGGAGGACCCTTTTCCTACCTCATAAATGCGCCTAAAAGATATACATTTGCCTGTTGTTCGCACATTCCCCAATAGAGAATAAAACGTGCATTTCCAGGTTCCTAATTAAGAAATAATCCAAGTTAACTCACCAAATAGTAAAGAAGAATTCAGAACACCTGGTTCCCTGAAGTAATTTTCCCCAAAATTGTTTACAGACAGATTATTTCCCATCATTCCCATGGCTGAATGGTCAACGTTTATCAACATCTGGTAGAAAAAATTTAACTCAATGCTACGGTTCAAACATGTACCTTTTGCTCCAATGTTTTCTTCATGTCCCTTCGATAGCTCAGTTTGTAGAGTGGAGGACTGTAGAATGCTAAATGCTGAAATCCTTAGGACGCTGGTTCAAATCTGACTTGAACGAAGACCCTTTTTCTGCCTCATCAATGCGCCCACAAAAATATTTTTGCCGTTTGTTCGCACATCCCCCTATAGAGAATAAAATGTGCATTTCCAGTTTCCTTAAAGAATAGTCTAGGTGTACGAATCCAATCATACAGAAGAATTAAAAACAATTCAAGTTTATACACAATTCTCCACATTCGATAGCTCAGTTGGTAGAGCAAAGGACCGTAGAACACTAAATGCTGAAATCCAGCTTGAGGAGGACCCTTTTCCTACCTCATAAATGCGCCTAAAAGATATACATTTGCCTGTTGTTCGCACATTCCCTAATAGAGAATAAAACATGCATTTCCAGTTTCCTAATTAAGAAAGAATCCAAGTTAACTCACCAAATAGTAAAGAAGAATTCAGAACACCTAGTTCCCTGAAGTAATTTTCCCCAAAATTGTTTACAGACAGATTATTTCCCATCATTCCCATGGCTGAATGGTCAACGCTGATCAACATCTGGTAAAAAAGATTTAACTCAATGCTACGGTTCAAACATGTACCTTTTGCTCCAATAATTTAATCATGTCTTTTCGATAGCTCAGTTGGTAGAGAGGAGGACTGTAGAATGCTAAATGCTGAAATCCTTAGGTCGCTGGTTCAAATCCGGCTCGAAGGATTAACCTTTTTCTGCCTCATCAATGCGCCCTCAAAAATATTTTTGCCGGTTGTTCGCACATCCCCCTACAGAGAATAAAATGTGCATTTCCAGTTTCCTTAAAGAATAGTCTAGGTGTAAGAATCCAATCATACAGAAGAATTAAAAACACTTCAAGTTTATCAGCAATTCTCCACATTCAATAGCTCAGTTTGTAGAGCAAAGGACCGTAGAACACTAAATGCTGAAATCCTGCTTGAGGAGGACCCTTTTCCTACCTCATAAATGCGCCTAAAAGATATACATTTGCCTGTTGTTCGCACATTCCCCAATAGAGAATAAAACGTGCATTTCCAGGTTCCTAATTAAGAAAGAATCCAAGTTAACTCACCAAATAGTAAAGAAGAATTCAGAACACCTGGTTCCCTGAAGTAATTTTCCCCAAAATTGTTTACAGACAGATTATTTCCCATCATTCCCATGGCTGAATGGTCAACGTTTATCAACATCTGGTAGAAAAAATTTAACTCAATGCTACGGTTCAAACATGTACCTTTTGCTCCAATGTTTTCTTCATGTCCCTTCGATAGCTCAGTTTGTAGAGTGGAGGACTGTAGAATGCTAAATGCTGAAATCCTTAGGACGCTGGTTCAAATCTGACTTGAACGAAGACCCTTTTTCTGCCTCATCAATGCGCCCACAAAAATATTTTTGCCGTTTGTTCGCACATCCCCCTATAGAGAATAAAATGTGCATTTCCAGTTTCCTTAAAGAATAGTCTAGGTGTACGAATCCAATCATACAGAAGAATTAAAAACAATTCAAGGTTATCCACAATTCTCCACATTCGATAGCTCAGTTGGTAGAGCAAAGGACAGTAGAACACTAAATGCTGAAATCCGGCTTGAGGAGGACCCTTTTCCTACCTCATAAATGCACCTAAAATATATACATTTGCCTGTTGTTCGCACATTCCCCAATAGAGAATAAAACGTACATTTCCAGTTTCCTAATTAAGAAAGAATCCAAGTTAACTCACAAAATAGTAAAGAAGAATTCAGAACACCTAGTTCCCTGAAGTCATTTTTCCAAAAATTGTTTACAGACAGATTATTTCACTTATAATTCACTGTATCACAAATCCAGTGGGTCAGAAGTTTACATACACTAAGTTGGCTGTGCCTTTAAACAGCTTGGAAATATCCCGAAAATGATGTCATGGCTTTAGAAGCTTCTGATAGGCTAATTGACATCATTTGAGTCAATTGGAGGTGTACCTGTAGATTTATTTCATGGCCTACTTTCAAACTCAGTGCCTCTTTGCTTGATATCATGGGAAAATCAAAAGAATTCAGCCAAGACCTCAGAAATAAATTGTAGACCTCCACAAGTCTGGTTCATCCTTGGGAGCAATTTCCAAACGCCGGAAGGTACCACGTTCATCTGTACAAACAATAGTACGCAAGTATAAACACCATGGGACCACGCAGCCGTCATACAGCTCAGGAAGGAGACGCGTTCTGTCTCCTAGAGATGAAATTACTTTGGTGCGAAAAGTGCAAATCAATCCCAGAACAACAGCAAAGGACCTTGTGAAGATGCTGGAGGAAACAGGTACAAAAGTATCTATATCCACAGCCAAACGAGTCCTATATCAACATAACCTGAAAGGCTGCTCAGCAAGGAAGAAGCTATTTCTCCAACACCTTCGATAGCTCAGTTGGTAGAGCGGAGGCCTGTAGAATGCTAAATGCTGAAATCCTTAGGTCGCTGGTTCAAATCTGGCTCGAAGGAGCACCTTTTTTCTGCCTCATCAATGCGCCCACAAAAATATTTTTGCCGTTTGTTCGCACATCCCCCTATAGAGAATAAAATGTGCATTTCCAGTTTCCTTAAAGAATAGTCTAGGTGTACGAATCCAATCATACAGAAGAATTAAAAACAATTCAAGGTTATCCACAATTCTCCACATTCGATAGCTCAGTTGGTAGAGCAAAGGACAGTAGAACACTAAATGCTGAAATCCGGCTTGAGGAGGACCCTTTTCCTACCTCATAAATGCACCTAAAAGATATACATTTGCCTGTTGTTCGCACATTCCCCAATAGAGAATAAAACGTGCATTTCCAGTTTCCTAATTAAGGAAGAATCCAAGTTAACTCACCAAATAGTAAAGAAGAATTCAGAACACCTAGTTCCCTGAAGTAATTTTCCCCAAAATTGTTTACAGACATTATTTCCCATCATTCCCATGGCTGAATGGTCAACGTTGATCAACATCTGGTAAAAAAAGATTTAACTCAATGCTACGGTTCAAACATGTACCTTTTCCTCCAATGATTACATCATGTCCCTTCGATAGCTCAGTTGGTGGAGCGGAGGGCTGTAGAATGCTAAATGCTGGAATCCTTAGGTCGCTGGTTCAAATCTGGCTCGAAGGATTTACCTTTTTCTGCCTCATCAATGCGCCCTCAACAATATTTTTGCCGGTTGTTCGCACATCCCCCTATAGAGAATAAAATGTGCATTTCCAGTTTCCTTAAAGAATAGTCTAGGTGTACGAATCCAATCATGCAGAAGAATTAAAAACAATTCAAGTTTATCCACAATTCTCCACATTCGATAGCTCAGTTGGTAGAGCAAAGGACAGTAGAACACTAAATGCTGAAATCCGGCTTGAGGAGGACCCTTTTCCTACCTCATAAATGCGCCTAAAAGATATAAATTTGCCTGTTGTTCGCACATTCCCCAATAGAGAATAAAACGTGCATTTCCAGTTTCCTAATTAACCTGTTTGGGCTGCAAGCCCGACACCGGTACAGTATCCGGTGAAATTTCATAATGACTAACTTATATACAACGTCGTAACATGAAACATTCTTCAAAATGCAAGTGTCTTACATGCTTCAAAAGCTTAGAATCTTGGTAATCAAACTACGTTTTCCGATTTAAAATAGCTATTACAGAGAACAAATGCCATGCTTTTGTTTGAGAAGAGCGATCAACAACAACAACCATTTTCCGCCATGACACGTTTGACAAATTCACTTCTGAAGGTAAAATTATGACTTACATTCTGATATCTTGCTCTTATTTCTCTTCCCGAGGGTCCCAGTGATCAAACAAAGTGCCGTTTTCTTTGATAAAATCCATTTTTGTAGCCTAAAACGAAACATTTAGGATAACGTTTGCCTCGCGATTTCCATCTCTATCAACTTTTTACTGCGCATTCGAAGCAATTACATACAGTAAACAATAGTTTATCTAGTCATGGTTGGTTCCATTGTAATCCTCTGGATGTTTGCAACCCAGTCAGACATGACTGTTTTTTTTGCGGTGAGTATTGACCGAAGTGAGCTGATTTGACGACAAGAAGGAATGACATGTTTGCGCACCTGTAATACTGGCGAAGCGTCGTTGATTGACTGTATTTCTGCCCAATGACCACAGATCTTCTTGAAATCTAGCTGGATCGATAGCCAATGAGTAGAGCTAAATGCCAGTATGTGATGTTATGGGTTGGACCACCATTCTTTGTTCGTGAAGGTATGCGCAACACGCGTCCTTTCGCCATCGACCACCATCGCAGTAGCATCATATCTTATTACGCACCGAATTGTTTTGAAAGTTTTGAAAGTTTTAGTAAAGTGTTATTTGTACGATTTCTTAGTAGGCATCATGGCCAACAAATCAGGAAAAGTTACATCGAAGACAAAATATACAGATTTGCACCAGATTCATGATGAACTTGATAGAGAAAGTGACACGGAATATTTATTTGAGGAATCAACTAGTGAACACAGTTATGATTCGAACATCGAGGAGCTGTTTCTGCAAGGACAGGACGCAATTCTCGACCGGTGAGTGCTAATGCCGTTGTTTGAAATATAAATATTATAAATTATTTCGTTATTTTTTGCAAAAAAAAAAAAACATTTTTTTTTTTTTTGCTATTTGCATTGAAATGTGTGATGAAATGGGTAAAGTACACATTGGCTATACATAGTGTATGTATCTATGCATACATATATATATATTTTCCATTTTTTATTCAACTGGAATAAAAGAGACACACATGGGCACATAAGCCACGTGTGTTTGTTTGTTTGGGTGTGTGTGTATATGTATGTCTATGTGATGTATGTATGTATGTATGTATATATGGATGTATATATATATATATATATATATATATATCTGGTATGGAATACAACAGAAAACACATGGCCACTGCTACTCCTCTCCATTTTCATATGAAATAGCAATTGGGTGCTGTTGGGAGGAGGGCAGGCCCAAAACAATGGCCGCAGTTGAATGGAACAGCACTTCACCATAGTGAAGTATTCTATACAATACATATCTGTTTATTTCATGTGATGATAAAAGGCTCATACAATACAAATAATTGTTTTATGTTTTCTTTCACAGTGATAGCGGCTCCGACTGGGAGCCTCCAGTGCCAAGGTGCCCATCCCCAACTGAAGCGGGTTCATCCAGCCGGACTCCTGCTGTCTCTGGCTCCACACCTACCCCCGCCCGGCCATCTAGAAGTGGGAAGAGGGTACCAAAGAAGCGGAGGAAGGGAACTATGGAACCTGCTGGTAGAGAGGTAGAGGGGCAATGGCACTCTGTGCTGGAGGAAGATGTGGAGCCCCGTGCTCCAATTTTCCGACCTAAACGGCAACCGGGTCCCCAACTGGATATGACTTCGAAATATAGCCCAATGCAACTTTTCCAACTGTTTTTCACCCCGGCAGTTGTTGATTCCCTTGTTAGTAATACGAACAAGTATGGGGCTCGGAAGCAAGCAGGAAAGAAACAGGCATGGAAGCCCATTTCCATGTCAGACATTTTCTGCTACCTTTCACTGATAATTTACATGGGGCTGGTGAAGTTCAAAACCCTAAAGGATTATGGAAAACATCCGAACTATATCAACTGCCTTTCCCCCCCACTGTCATGTCCTCTACCAGGTTTTTAAATATCTCACGGGCGCTGCACATCAGTGATCCAGAAGTTGATGAGGAGAATGACAGGAGGAGAGGCACCGCACGGTTTGACAGGCTCTGCAAAGTCAAACCTCTCTACCACAGCATGGTTGAGGCTTGCAAGACACATTTTCAGCCCGCACAGAACTTGTCCATAGATGAAAGGATGGTAGCCTCAAAGGCCAGAATTGGGCTAAAACAATACATGCGTAACAAGCCAACTAAGTGGGGTTACAAGCTGTTTGTTTTGGCTGATTCTGTGTGTGCATACACATGCAATTTTTTTGTCTATGAGGGGAAGAACACTTGTGCGACTGGTAAGGGACTTAGCTATGACTCGGTGATGGCATTATTGGATTTCCAACTGCTGGGGAAGGGCTACAAACTCTTTGTGGACAACTTTTACACAAGCCCTACCCTGTTTGCAGACCTGAGGAAGCGGGAGGTGTGGGCTTGTGGCACTATTCGGACCAACAGAGTGGGCTTTCCAAAGACCAAGGTGAATGACATGCCTAAGCGGGCTGAGCGGGGTACCATGCGATGGATCCGTGAAGATGGCCTGCTGTTTGTGAAGTGGATGGACACTCGAGAAGTGGTGATGTGTTCCACTATTCACAAGTCATTCAATGGCGACCATGTCAGCAGGCGTGTAAAAGACGCCATGGGTGCATGGAACAATAAAAATGTCCCCATTCCTGCAGCCATCAAGGACTACAACCAGAGCATGGGAGGTGTAGACCTATCAGACGCACTGATAGGGTACTACAACGTCCTTCATAAAACCAAGAAGTGGTACAAAACATTATTTTACCACTTCATTGACATTGCTGTGGTGAATTCCTTCATCCTGCATAAGGAAATGGCGAAGAGCTGTGGACAGCCCCCCATCACACAGCTAGCCTTCAGGGAGCTGCTCATCAAGGAGCTTGCTGCCTATCGCACACTGCATCACGCTCTGCCCCCTCTACCTCTGCCTCCTCTACTCCTGCCTCCAGTGGTGTTCATATGCCACAGTTCATTACTGCAGGCATGACTGTGCCTCATGGACAAAAGGCCACAGCATTTAGGCGTCGTTGTGTTCTGTGTCACATGAAGTCCCCCATCATCTGCACCACGTGTTCAGTTTGTCTCTGCTTTACCTCAGAAAGAGACTGCTATGGGACATGGCACAGGCAGAGAAATATTGTGTAGAGGACTTCTAAAGGCTCTACCCCTGTTTTTCTGTATATATTTTTTTCTAATATTTTTTGAACATTTTTATATATTTTTTGTGTGTTTAGAATTACTTTTTGATATGTTGTATATAGTTATTTGCACTGTTGTATATAGTTATAGGTCATTTTACCAATTCGGCCACTTGGGCACATTTGGGCAACTTGTGTGGGACACCTGGGTGACTTCATGCTAAATGTCATGTAGCTCACCCATTCCTGAAGTTATCAGTCTAAAACTTTGTACAACTACAGTTGCCCTCTTGTGTTGTCCATCTAAATTGTCCCCAGCATCCTATCTAACTGTTTGGCTATTCCAGTACATGTGAAAGATGATGCTACAACAATAAAAAACAAAAACGTATGTTTATTTCCTTGTATTTTCTTCTACCAGATCTATTGTGTTATATTCTCCTACATTCAATTAACATTTCCATAAACTTCAGAATGTTTCCTTTCAAATGATACCAAGAATATACATATCCTTGCTTCTGGAGCTGAGCTACAGGCAGTTAGATTAGGGTATGTCTTCAGGCGGAAATTGAGAACAAGGGTTGCAGCCATAACAGGTTAAGAAAGAATCCAAGTTAACTCACCAAATAGTAAAGAAGAATTCCGAACACCTAGTTCCCTGAAGTAATTTTCCCCAAAATTGTTTACAGACAGATTATTTCCCATCATTCCCATGGCTGAATGGTCAACGTTGATCAACATCTGGTAGAAAAGATTTAACTCAATGCTACGGTTCAAACATGTACCTTTTGCTCCAATAATGTCATCGTGTGCCTTCGATAGCTCAGTTGGTAGAGCGGAGAACTGTAGAATGCTAAATGCTGAAATCCTTAGGTCGCTGGTTCAAATCCGGCTCGAAGGATTAACCTTTTTCTGCCTCATCAATGCGCCCTCAAAAATATTTTTGCCGGTTGTTCGCACATCCCCCTACAGAGAATAAAATGTGCATTTCCAGTTTCCTTAAAGAATAGTCTAGGTGTAAGAATCCAATCATACAGAAGAATTAAAAACACTTCAAGTTCATCAGCAATTCTCCACATTCAATAGCTCAGTTTGTAGAGCAAAGGACCGTAGAACACTAAATGCTGAAATCCAGCTTGAGGAGGACCCTTTTCCTACCTCATAAATGCGCCTAAAAGATATACATTTGCCTGTTGTTCGCACATTCCCCAATAGAGAATAAAACGTGCATTTCCAGGTTCCTAATTAAGAAAGAATCCAAGTTAACTCACCAAATAGTAAAGAAGAATTCAGAACACCTGGTTCCCTGAAGTAATTTTCCCCAAAATTGTTTACAGACAGATTATTTCCCATCATTCCCATGGCTGAATGGTCAACGTTTATCAACATCTGGTAGAAAAAATTTAACTCAATGCTACGGTTCAAACATGTACCTTTTGCTCCAATGTTTTCCTCATGTCCCTTCGATAGCTCAGTTTGTAGAGTGGAGGACTGTAGAATGCTAAATGCTGAAATCCTTAGGTCGTTGGTTCAAATCTTACTTGAACGAAGACCCTTTTTCTGCCTCATCAATGCGCCCACAAAAATATTTTTGCCGTTTGTTCGCACATCCCCCTATAGAGAATAAAATGTGCATTTCCAGTTTCCTTAAAGAATAGTCTAGGTGTACGAATCCAATCATACAGAAGAATTAAAAACAATTCAAGTTTATACACAATTCTCCACATTCGATAGCTCAGTTGGTAGAGCAAAGGACAGTAGAACACTAAATGATGAAATCCGGCTTGAGGAGGACCCTTTTCCTACCTCATAAATGCACCTGAAAGATATACATTTGCCTGTTGTTCGCACATTCCCCTATAGAGAATAAATCGTGCATTTCCAGTTTCCTAATTAAGAAAGAATCCAAGTTAACTCACAAAATATTAAAGAAGAATTCAGAACACCTAGTTCCCTGAAGTCATTTTTCCAAAAATTGTTTACAGACAGATTATTTCACTTATAATTCACTGTATCACAAATCCAGTGGGTCAGAAGTTTACATACACTAAGTTGGCTGTGCCTTTAAACAGCTTGGAAATATCCCGAAAATGATGTCATGGCTTTAGAAGCTTCTGATAGGCTAATTGACATCATTTGAGTCAATTGGAGGTGTACCTGTAGATTTATTTCATGGCCTACTTTCAAACTCAGTGCCTCTTTGCTTGATATCATGGGAAAATCAAAAGAATTCAGCCAAGACCTCAGAAATAAATTGTAGACCTCCACAAGTCTGGTTCATCCTTGGGAGCAATTTCCAAACACCGGAAGGTACTACGTTCATCTGTACAAACAATAGTACGCAAGTATAAACACCATGGGACCACGCAGCCGTCATACAGCTCAGGAAGGAGACGCGTTCTGTCTCCTAGAGATGAAATTACTTTGGTGCGAAAAGTGCAAATCAATCCCAGAACAACAGCAAAGGACCTTGTGAAGATGCTGGAGGAAACAGGTAAAAAAGTATCTATATCCACAGTCAAACGAGTCCTATATCAACATAACCTGAAAGGCTGCTCAGCAAGGAAGAAGCTTATTCTCCAACACCTTCGATAGCTCAGTTGGTAGAGCGGAGGACTGTAGAATGCTGAATGCTGATATCCTTAGGTTGCTGGTTCAAATCCGGCTCGAAGGAGGAACATTTTTCTGCCTCATCAATGCGCCCCCAAAAATATTTTTGCCGGTTGTTCGCACATTCCCCTATAGAGAATAAAATGTGCATTTCCAGTTTCCTTAAAGAATAGTCTAGGCGTACGAATCCAATCAAACAGAATAATTAAAAACAATTCAAGTTTATCCAAATTTCTCCACATTCGATAGCTCAGTTGGTAGAGCAAAGGACCGTAGAATACTAAATGCTGAAGTCCAGCTTGAGGAGGACCCTTTTCCTACCTCATAAATGCGCCTAAAAGATATACATTTGCCTGTTGTTCGCACATTCCCCAATAGAGAATATAACGTGCATTTCCAGTTTCCTAATTAAGAAAGAATCCAAGTTAACTCAAAAAAATAGTAAAGAAGAATTCCGAACACCTAGTTCCCTGAAGTAATTTTCCCCAAAATTGTTTACAGACAGATTATTTCCCATCATTCCCATGGCTGAATGGTCAACGTTGATCAACATCTGGTAGAAAAGATTTAACTCAATGCTACGGTTCAAACATGTACCTTTTGCTCCAATAATTTCATCGTGTGCCTTCGATAGCTCAGTTGGTAGAGCGGAGAACTGTAGAATGCTAAATGCTGAAATCCTTAGGTCGCTGGTTCAAATCCTCCTCGAAGGATTAGCCTTTTTCTGCCTCATCAATGCGCCCTCAAAAATATTTTTGCCGGTTGTTCGCACATCCCCCTATAGAGAATAAAATGTGCATTTCCAGTTTCCTTAAAGAATAGTCTAGGTGTACGAATCCAATCATACAGAAGAATTAAAAACAATTCAAGTTTATCCACAATTCTCCACATTCGATAGCTCAGTTGGTAGAGCAAAGGACAGTAGAACACTAAATGCTGAAATCCGGCTTGAGGAGGACCCTTTTCCTACCTCATAAATGCACCTAAAAGATATACATTTGCCTGTTGTTCGCACATTCCCCAATAGAGAATAAAACGTGCATTTCCAGTTTCCTAATTAAGGAAGAATCCAAGTTAACTCACCAAATAGTAAAGACGAATTCAGAACACCTAGTTCCCTGAAGTAATTTTCCCCAATATTGTTTACAGACAGATTATTTCCCATCATTCCCATGGCTGAATGGTCAACGTTGATCAACATCTGGTAAAAAAAGATTTAACTCAATGCTACGGTTCAAACATGTACCTTTTCCTCCAATGATTACATCATGTCCCTTCGATAGCTCAGTTGGTGGAGCGGAGGACTGTAGAATGCTAAATGCTGGAATTCGTAGGTCGCTGGTTCAAATCTGTCTCGAAGGATTTACCTTTTTCTGCCTCATCAATGCGCCCTCAACAATATTTTTGCCGGTTGTTCGCACATCCCCCTATAGAGAATAAAATGTGCATTTCCAGTTTCCTTAAAGAATAGTCTAGGTGTACGAATCCAATCATGCAGAAGAATTAAAAACAATTCAAGTTTATCCACAATTCTCCACATTCGATAGCTCAGTTGGTAGAGCAAAGGACAGTAGAACACTAAATGCTGAAATCCGGCTTGAGGAGGACCCTTTTCCTACCTCATAAATGCGCCTAAAAGATATAAATTTGCCTGTTGTTCGCACATTCCCCAATAGAGAATAAAACGTGCATTTCCAGTTTCCTAATTAAGAAAGAATCCAAGTTAACTCACCAAATAGTAAAGAAGAATTCAGAACACCTAGTTCCCTGAAGTAATTTTCCCCAAAATTGTTTACAGACAGATTATTTCCCATCATTCCCATGGCTGAATGGTCAACGTTGATCAACATCTGGTAAAAAAGATTTAACTCAATGCTACGGTTCAAACATGTACCTTTTGCTCAAATAATTTTGTCATGTCCGTTCGATAGCTCAGTTGGTAGAGCGGAGGACTGTAGAATGCTAAATGCTGATATCCTTAGGTCGCTGGTTCAAATCCGGCTTGAAGGAGGAACATTTTTCTGCCTCATCAATGCGCCCCCAAAAATATTTTTGCCGGTTGTTCGCACATTCCCCTATAGAGAATAAAATGTGCATTTCCAGTTTCCTTAAAGAATAGTCTAGGCGTACGAATCCAATCAAACAGAATAATTAAAAAAAATTCAAGTTTATCCAAAATTCTCCACATTCGATAGCTCAGTTGGTAGAGCAAAGGACCGTAGAACACTAAATGCTGAAGTCCAGCTTGAGGAGGACCCTTTTCCTACCTCATAAATGCGCCTAAAAGATATACATTTGCTTGTTGTTCGCACATTCCCCAATAGAGAATATAAAGTGCATTTCCAGTTTCCTAATTAAGAAAGAATCCAAGTTAACTCAAAAAAATAGTAAAGAAGAATTCCGAACACCTAGTTCCCTGAAGTAATTTTCCCCAAAATTGTTTACAGACAGATTATTTCCCATCATTCCCATGGCTGAATGGTCAACGTTGATCAACATCTGGTAAAAAAGATTTAACTCAATGCTACGGTTCAAACATGTACCTTTTGCTCAAATAATTTTATCATGTCCGTTCGATAGCTCAGTTGGTAGAGCGGAGGACTGTAGAACACTAAATGCTGAAGTCCAGCTTGAGGAGGACCCTTTTCCTACCTCATAAATGCGCCTAAAAGATATACATTTGCTTGTTGTTCGCACATTCCCCAATAGAGAATATAAAGTGCATTTCCCGTTTCCTAATTAAGAAAGAATCCAAGTTAACTCAAAAAAATAGTAAAGAAGAATTCCGAACACCTAGTTCCCTGAAGTAATTTTCCCCAAAATTGTTTACAGACAGATTATTTCCCATCATTCCCATGGCTGAATGGTCAACGTTGATCAACATCTGGTAGAAAAGATTTAACTCAATGCTACGGTTCAAACATGTACCTTTTGCTCCAATAATGTCATCGTGTGCCTTCGATAGCTCAGTTGGTAGAGCGGAGAACTGTAGAATGCTAAATGCTGAAATCCTTAGGTCGCTGGTTCAAATCCGGCTCGAAGGATTAACTTTTTTCTGCCTCATCAATGCGCCCTGAAAAATATTTTTGCCGGTTGTTCGCACATCCCCCTACAGAGAATAAAATGTGCATTTCCAGTTTCCTTAAAGAATAGTCTAGGTGTAAGAATCCAATCATACAGAAGAATTAAAATCACTTCAAGTTCATCAGCAATTCTCCACATTCAATAGCTCAGTTTGTAGAGCAAAGGACCGTAGAACACTAAATGCTGAAATCCAACTTGAGGAGGACCCTTTTCCTACCTCATAAATGCGCCTAAAAGATATACATTTGCCTGTTGTTCGCACATTCCCCAATAGAGAATAAAACGTGCATTTCCAGGTTCCTAATTAAGAAAGAATCCAAGTTAACTCACCAAATAGTAAAGAAGAATTCAGAACACCTGGTTCCCTGAAGTAATTTTCCCCAAAATTGTTTACAGACAGATTATTTCCCATCATTCCCATGGCTGAATGGTCAACGTTTATCAACATCTGGTAGAAAAAATTTAACTCAATGCTACGGTTCAAACATGTACCTTTTGCTCCAATGTTTTCCTCATGTCCCTTCGATAGCTCAGTTTGTAGAGTGGAGGACTGTAGAATGCTAAATGCTGAAATCCTTAGGTCGCTGGTTCAAATCTTACTTGAATGAAGACCCTTTTTCTGCCTCATCAATGCGCCCACAAAAATATTTTTGCCGTTTGTTCGCACATCCCCCTATAGAGAATAAAATGTGCATTTCCAGTTTCCTTAAAGAATAGTCTAGGTGTACGAATCCAATCATACAGAAGAATTAAAAACAATTCAAGTTTATACACAATTCTCCACATTCGATAGCTCAGTTGGTAGAGCAAAGGACAGTAGAACACTAAATGATGAAATCCGGCTTGAGGAGGACCCTTTTCCTACCTCATAAATGCACCTGAAAGATATACATTTGCCTGTTGTTCGCACATTCCCCTATAGAGAATAAATCGTGCATTTCCAGTTTCCTAATTAAGAAAGAATCCAAGTTAACTCACAAAATATTAAAGAAGAATTCAGAACACCTAGTTCCCTGAAGTCATTTTTCCAAAAATTGTTTACAGACAGATTATTTCACTTATAATTCACTGTATCACAAATCCAGTGGGTCAGAAGTTTACATACACTAAGTTGGCTGTGCCTTTAAACAGCTTGGAAATATCCCGAAAATGATGTCATGGCTTTAGAAGCTTCTGATAGGCTAATTGACATCATTTGAGTCAATTGGAGGTGTACCTGTAGATTTATTTCATGGCCTACTTTCAAACTCAGTGCCTCTTTGCTTGATATCATGGGAAAATCAAAAGAATTCAGCCAAGACCTCAGAAATAAATTGTAGACCTCCACAAGTCTGGTTCATCCTTGGGAGCAATTTCCAAACACCGGAAGGTACTACGTTCATCTGTACAAACAATAGTACGCAAGTATAAACACCATGGGACCACGCAGCCGTCATACAGCTCAGGAAGGAGACGCGTTCTGTCTCCTAGAGATGAAATTACTTTGGTGCGAAAAGTGCAAATCAATCCCAGAACAACAGCAAAGGACCTTGTGAAGATCTTGGAGGAAACAGGTAAAAAAGTATCTATATCCACAGTCAAACGAGTCCTATATCAACATAACCTGAAAGGCTGCTCAGCAAGGAAGAAGCTTCTTCTCCAACACCTTCGATAGCTCAGTTGGTACAGCGGAGGACTGTAGAATGCTGAATGCTGATATCCTTAGGTCGCTGGTTCAAATCCGGCTCGAAGGAGGAACATTTTTCTGCCTCATCAATGCGCCCCCAAAAATATTTTTGCCGGTTGTTCGCACATTCCCCTATAGAGAATAAAATGTGCATTTCCAGTTTCCTTAAAGAATAGTCTAGGCGTACGAATCCAATCAAACAGAATAATTAAAAACAATTCAAGTTTATCCAAATTTCTCCACATTCGATAGCTCAGTTGGTAGAGCAAAGGACCGTAGAACACTAAATGCTGAAATCCAGCTTGAGGAGGACCCTTTTCCTACCTCATAAATGCGCCTAAAAGATATACATTTGCCTGTTGTTCGCACATTCCCCAATAGAGAATATAACGTGCATTTCCAGTTTCCTAATTAAGAAAGAATATAAGTTAACTCAAAAAAATAGTAAAGAAGAATTCCGAACACCTAGTTCCCTGAAGTAATTTTCCCCAAAATTGTTTACAGACAGATTATTTCCCATCATTCCCATGGCTGAATGGTCAACGTTGATCAACATCTGGTAGAAAAGATTTAACTCAATGCTACGGTTCAAACATGTACCTTTTGCTCCAATAATTTCATCGTGTGCCTTCGATAGCTCAGTTGGTAGAGCGGAGAACTGTAGAATGCTAAATGCTGAAATCCTTAGGTCGCTGGTTCAAATCCTCCTTGAAGGATTAGCCTTTTTCTGCCTCATCAATGCGCCCTCAAAAATATTTTTGCCGGTTGTTCGCACATCCCCCTATAGAGAATAAAATGTGCATTTCCAGTTTCCTTAAAGAATAGTCTAGGTGTACGAATCCAATCATACAGAAGAATTAAAAACAATTCAAGTTTATCCACAATTCTCCACATTCGATAGCTCAGTTGGTAGAGCAAAGGACAGTAGAACACTAAATGCTGAAATCCGGCTTGAGGAGGACCCTTTTCCTACCTCATAAATGCACCTAAAAGATATACATTTGCCTGTTGTTCGCACATTCCCCAATAGAGAATAAAACGTGCATTTCCAGTTTCCTAATTAAGGAAGAATCCAAGTTAACTCACCAAATAGTAAAGAAGAATTCAGAACACCTAGTTCCCTGAAGTAATTTTCCCCAATATTGTTTACAGACAGATTATTTCCCATCATTCCCATGGCTGAATGGTCAACGTTGATCAACATCTGGTAAAAAAAGATTTAACTCAATGCTACGGTTCAAACATGTACCTTTTCCTCCAATGATTACATCATGTCCCTTCGATAGCTCAGTTGGTGGTGCGGAGGACTGTAGAATGCTAAATGCTGGAATTCTTAGGTCGCTGGTTCAAATCTGTCTCGAAGGATTTACCTTTTTCTGCCTCATCAATGCGCCCTCAACAATATTTTTGCCGGTTGTTCGCACATCCCCCTATAGAGAATAAAATGTGCATTTCCAGTTTCCTTAAAGAATAGTCTAGGTGTACGAATCCAATCATGCAGAAGAATTAAAAACAATTCAAGTTTATCCACAATTCTCCACATTCGATAGCTCAGTTGGTAGAGCAAAGGACAGTAGAACACTAAATGCTGAAATCCGGCTTGAGGAGGACCCTTTTCCTACCTCATAAATGCGCCTAAAAGATATAAATTTGCCTGTTGTTCGCACATTCCCCAATAGAGAATAAAACGTGCATTTCCAGTTTCCTAATTAAGAAAGAATCCAAGTTAACTCACCAAATAGTAAAGAAGAATTCAGAACACCTAGTTCCCTGAAGTAATTTTCCCCAAAATTGTTTACAGACAGATTATTTCCCATCATTCCCATGGCTGAATGGTCAACGTTGATCAACATCTGGTAAAAAAGATTTAACTCAATGCTACGGTTCAAACATGTACCTTTTGCTCAAAATATTTTATCATGTCCGTTCGATAGCTCAGTTGGTAGAGCGGAGGACTGTAGAATGCTAAATGCTGATATCCTTAGGTCGCTGGTTCAAATCCGGCTTGAAGGAGGAACATTTTTCTGCCTCATCAATGCGCCCCCAAAAATATTTTTGCCGGTTGTTCGCACATTCCCCTATAGAGAATAAAATGTGCATTTCCAGTTTCCTTAAAGAATAGTCTAGGCGTACGAATCCAATCAAACAGAATAATAAAAAAAAATTCAAGTTTATCCAAAATTCTCCACATTCGATAGCTCAGTTGGTAGAGCAAAGGACCGTAGAACACTAAATGCTGAAGTCCAGCTTGAGGAGGACCCTTTTCCTACCTCATAAATGCGCCTAAAAGATATACATTTGCTTGTTGTTCGCACATTCCCCAATAGAGAATATAAAGTGCATTTCCAGTTTCCTAATTAAGAAAGAATCCAAGTTAACTCAAAAAAATAGTAAAGAAGAATTCCGAACACCTAGTTCCCTGAAGTAATTTTCCCCAAAATTGTTTACAGACAGATTATTTCCCATCATTCCCATGGCTGAATGGTCAACGTTGATCAACATCTGGTAAAAAAGATTTAACTCAATGCTACGGTTCAAACATGTACCTTTTGCTCAAATAATTTTATCATGTCCGTTCGATAGCTCAGTTGGTAGAGCGGAGGACTGTAGAATGCTAAATGCTGATATCCTTAGGTCGCTGGTTCAAATCCGGCTCGAAGGAGGAACATTTTTCTGCCTCATCAATGCGCCCCCAAAAATATTTTTGCCGGTTGTTCGCACATTCCCCTATAGAGAATAAAATGTGCATTTCCAGTTTCCTTAAAGAATAGTCTAGGCGTACGAATCCAATCAAACAGAATAATTAAAAAAAATTCAAGTTTATCCAAAATTCTCCACATTCGATAGCTCAGTTGGTAGAGCAAAGGACCGTAGAACACTAAATGCTGAAGTCCAGCTTGAGGAGGACCCTTTTCCTACCTCATAAATGCGCCTAAAAGATATACATTTGCTTGTTGTTCGCACATTCCCCAATAGAGAATATAAAGTGCATTTCCCGTTTCCTAATTAAGAAAGAATCCAAGTTAACTCAAAAAAATAGTAAAGAAGAATTCCGAACACCTAGTTCCCTGAAGTAATTTTCCCCAAAATTGTTTACAGACAGATTATTTCCCATCATTCCCATGGCTGAATGGTCAACGTTGATCAACATCTGGTAGAAAAGATTTAACTCAATGCTACGGTTCAAACATGTACCTTTTGCTGCAATAATGTCATCGTGTGCCTTCGATAGCTCAGTTGGTAGAGCGGAGAACTGTAGAATGCTAAATGCTGAAATCCTTAGGTCGCTGGTTCAAATCCTCCTCGAAGGTTTAGCCTTTTTCTGCCTCATCAATGCTCCCTCAAAAATATTTTTGCCGGTTGTTCGCACATCCCCCTATAGAGAATAAAATGTGCATTTCCAGTTTCCTTAAAGAATAGTCTAGGTGTACGAATCCAATCATACAGAAGAATTAAAAACAATTCAAGTTTATCCAAAATTCTCCACATTCGATAGCTCAGTTGGTAGAGCAAAGGACCGTAGAACACTAAATGCTGAAATCCAGCTTGAGGAGGACCCTTTTCCTACCTCATAAATGCGCCTAAAAGATATACATTTGCCTGTTGTTCGCACATTCCCCAATAGAGAATAAAACGTGCATTTCCAGTTTCCTAATTAAGAAAGAATCCAAGTTAACTCACCAAATAGTAAAGAAGAATTCAGAACACCTAGTTCCCTGAAGTAATTTTCCCCAAAATTGTTTACAGACAGATTATTTCCCATCATTCCCATGGCTGAATGGTCAACGCTGATCAACATCTGGTAAAAAAGATTTAACTCAATGCTACGGTTCAAACATGTACCTTTTGCTCCAATAATTTCATCATGTCCTTTCGATAGCTCAGTTGGTAGAGCGGAGGACTGTAGAATGCTAAATGCTGAAATCCTTAGGTCGCTGGTTCAAATCTGACTTGAACGAAGACCCTTTTTCTGCCTCATCAATGCGCCCACAAAAATATTTTTGCCGTTTGTTCGCACATCCCCCTATAGAGAATAAAATGTGCATTTCCAGTTTCCTTAAAGAATAGTCTAGGTGTACGAATCCAATCATACAAAAGAATTAAAAACAATTCAAGTTTATACACAATTCTCCACATTCGATAGCTCAGTTGGTAGAGCAAAGGACAGTAGAACACTAAATGATGAAATCCGGCTTGAGGAGGACCCTTTTCCTACCTCATAAATGCACCTGAAAGATATACATTTGCCTGTTGTTCGCACATTCCCCTATAGAGAATAAATCGTGCATTTCCAGTTTCCTAATTAAGAAAGAATCCAAGTTAACTCACAAAATATTAAAGAAGAATTCAGAACACCTAGTTCCCTGAAGTCATTTTTCCAAAAATTGTTTACAGACAGATTATTTCACTTATAATTCACTGTATCACAAATCCAGTGGGTCAGAAGTTTACATACACTAAGTTGGCTGTGCCTTTAAACAGCTTGGAAATATCCCGAAAATGATGTCATGGCTTTAGAAGCTTCTGATAGGCTAATTGACATCATTTGAGTCAATTGGAGGTGTACCTGTAGATTTATTTCATGGCCTACTTTCAAACTCAGTGCCTCTTTGCTTGATATCATGGGAAAATCAAAAGAATTCAGCCAAGACCTCAGAAATAAATTGTAGACCTCCACAAGTCTGGTTCATCCTTGGGAGCAATTTCCAAACACCGGAAGGTACTACGTTCATCTGTACAAACAATAGTATGCAAGTATAAACACCATGGGACCACGCAGCCGTCATACAGCTCAGGAAGGAGACGCGTTCTGTCTTCTAGAGATGAAATTACTTTGGTGCGAAAAGTGCAAATCAATCCCAGAACAACAGCAAAGGACCTTGTGAAGATGCTGGAGGAAACAGGTAAAAAAGTATCTATATCCACAGTCAAACGAGTCCTATATCAACATAACCTGAAAGGCTGCTCAGCAAGGAAGAAGCTTCTTCTCCAACACCTTCGATAGCTCAGTTGGTAGAGCGGAGGACTGTAGAATGCTGAATGCTGATATCCTTAGGTCGCTGGTTCAAATCCGGCTCGAAGGAGGAACATTTTTCTGCCTCATCAATGCGCCCTCAAAAATATTTTTGCCGGTTGTTCGCACATTCCCCTATAGAGAATAAAATGTGCATTTCCAGTTTCCTTAAAGAATAGTCTAGGCGTACGAATCCAATCAAACAGAATAATTAAAAACAATTCAAGTTTATCCAAAATTCTCCACATTCGATAGCTCAGTTGGTAGAGCAAAGGACCGTAGAACACTAAATGCTGAAGTCCAGCTTGAGGAGGACCCTTTTCCTACCTCATAAATGCGCCTAAAAGATATACATTTGCCTGTTGTTCGCACATTCCCCAATAGAGAATATAACGTTCATTTCCAGTTTCCTAATTAAGAAAGAATCCAAGTTAACTCAAAAAAATAGTAAAGAAGAATTCCGAACACCTAGTTCCCTGAAGTAATTTTCCCCAAAATTGTTTACAGACAGATTATTTCCCATCATTCCCATGGCTGAATGGTCAACGTTGATCAACATCTGGTAAAAAAGATTTAACTCAATGCTACGGTTCAAACATGTACCTTTTGCTCAAATAATTTTATCATGTCCGTTCGATAGCTCAGTTGGTAGAGCGGAGGACTGTAGAATGCTAAATGCTGATATCCTTAGGTCGCTGGTTCAAATCCGGCTCGAAGGAGGAACATTTTTCTGCCTCATCAATGCGCCCCCAAAAATATTTTTGCCGGTTGTTCGCACATTCCCCTATAGAGAATAAAATGTGCATTTCCAGTTTCCTTAAAGAATAGTCTAGGCGTACGAATCCAATCAAACAGAATAATTAAAAACAATTCAAGTTTATCCAAAATTCTCCACATTCGATAGCTCAGTTGGTAGAGCAAAGGACCGTAGAACACTAAATGCTGAAGTCCAGCTTGAGGAGGACCCTTTTCCTACCTCATAAATGCGCCTAAAAGATATACATTTGCCTGTTGTTCGCACATTCCCCAATAGAGAATATAACGTTCATTTCCAGTTTCCTAATTAAGAAAGAATCCAAGTTAACTCAAAAAAATAGTAAAGAAGAATTCCGAACACCTAGTTCCCTGAAGTAATTTCCCCAAAATTGTTTACAGACAGATTATTTCCCATCATTCCCATGGCTGAATGGTCAACGTTGATCAACATCTGGTAGAAAAGATTTAACTCAATGCTACGGTTCAAACATGTACCTTTTGCTCCAATAATTTCATTGTGTGCCTTCGATAGCTCAGTTGGTAGAGCGGAGAACTGTAGAATGCTAAATGCTGAAATCCTTAGGTCGCTGGTTCAAATCTGGCTCGAAGGATTTACCTTTTTCTGCCTCATCAATGCGCCCTCAACAATATTTTTGCCGGTTGTTCGCACATCCCCCTATAGAGAATAAAATGTGCATTTCCAGTTTCCTTAAAGAATAGTCTAGGTGTACGAATCCAATCATGCAGAAGAATTAAAAACAATTCAAGTTTATCCACAATTCTCCACATTCGATAGCTCAGTTTGTAGAGCAAAGGACAGTAGAACACTAAATGCTGAAATCCGGCTTGAGGAGGACCCTTTTCCTACCTCATAAATGCACCTGAAAGATATACATTTGCCTGTTGTTCGCACATTCCCCTATAGAGAATAAATCGTGCATTTCCAGTTTCCTAATTAAGAAAGAATCCAAGTTAACTCACAAAATATTAAAGAAGAATTCAGAACACCTAGTTCCCTGAAGTCATTTTTCCAAAAATTGTTTACAGACAGATTATTTCACTTATAATTCACTGTATCACAAATCCAGTGGGTCAGAAGTTTACATACACTAAGTTGGCTGTGCCTTTAAACAGCTTGGAAATATCCCGAAAATGATGTCATGGCTTTAGAAGCTTCTGATAGGCTAATTGACATCATTTGAGTCAATTGGAGGTGTACCTGTAGATTTATTTCATGGCCTACTTTCAAACTCAGTGCCTCTTTGCTTGATATCATGGGAAAATCAAAAGAATTCAGCCAAGACCTCAGAAATAAATTGTAGACCTCCACAAGTCTGGTTCATCCTTGGGAGCAATTTCCAAACACCGGAAGGTACTACGTTCATCTGTACAAACAATAGTACGCAAGTATAAACACCATGGGACCACGCAGCCGTCATACAGCTCAGGAAGGAGACGCGTTCTGTCTCCTAGAGATGAAATTACTTTGGTGCGAAAAGTGCAAATCAATCCCAGAACAACAGCAAAGGACCTTGTGAAGATCTTGGAGGAAACAGGTAAAAAAGTATCTATATCCACAGTCAAACAAGTCCTATATCAACATAACCTGAAAGGCTGCTCAGCAAGGAAGAAGCTTCTTCTCCAACACCTTCGATAGCTCAGTTGGTACAGCGGAGGACTGTAGAATGCTGAATGCTGATATCCTTAGGTCGCTGGTTCAAATCCGGCTCGAAGGAGGAACATTTTTCTGCCTCATCAATGCGCCCCCAAAAATATTTTTGCCGGTTGTTCGCACATTCCCCTATAGAGAATAAAATGTGCATTTCCAGTTTCCTTAAAGAATAGTCTAGGCGTACGAATCCAATCAAACAGAATAATTAAAAACAATTCAAGTTTATCCAAATTTCTCCACATTCGATAGCTCAGTTGGTAGAGCAAAGGACCGTAGAACACTAAATGCTGAAATCCAGCTTGAGGAGGACCCTTTTCCTACCTCATAAATGCGCCTAAAAGATATAAATTTGCCTGTTGTTCGCACATTCCCCAATAGAGAATAAAACGTGCATTTCCAGTTTCCTAATTAAGAAAGAATCCAAGTTAACTCACCAAATAGTAAAGAAGAATTCAGAACACCTAGTTCCCTGAAGTAATTTTCCCCAAAATTGTTTACAGACAGATTATTTCCCATCATTCCCATGGCTGAATGGTCAACGTTGATCAACATCTGGTAAAAAAGATTTAACCTGTTGGGGATGAGGGCGCTGTTTAGGCTATTTATGCTAATTGGGTACTTTTTTTAAACGGCTTCCCACAAAATCCTTGATCGTACAATATGCATATTATTATTATTATTGGATAGAAAACAGTCTATAGTTTCTATAGGAGTTGAAATTTTGTCTCTAAGTGGAACAGAGCCCATTCTACAGCAATTTCCCTGACATGGATTCAGATTTCAGAAATGTTGGCCACTGTTCTGAAGTCAGTTAAAAAGGCACTGATTTTGCTATGACTATACGGACACTTCTTACGTCTGCCCCTGGATGCCTTTACGTGATGACGATTCCAATGGCGTCGATTGCGCGTTCACAGGCCCTACAAATGAAAAAACCCTGAAGCTAGTCATTCTTTTGGAGCTGCGTCATGCGCCTAGAGGACACCGGCCCGCACCTTTTCCAAGCATTAGTGAAGGGGGTAATATTACTCGGGTCATGTTTCTACTCGTTATGGGAGTTAAAAACATCATAAGGTAGTTAATTTAAAGCGTTTTATAGCAATTTATATCCGTTTAGTGCGATTTTGGGACATTTATTTTTGCAACGATGTGAATAGTTGGGCACGCTTTTCAGTTCATCCCGAACGCCGTTGGCATTTCCACATGGCAAGAGGACAGCTTTCCACCAAAAGACGATTTCTCCCAAGAAAGGATCCTTTGCCCAAGATACTGATGGAAGAACAGCTCAAAGTAGGACATTTTTATTATGATAAATCGTGTTTCTGTCGAAACATTTTAGTGGCTTAGGACGCCATGTTTTTTGACGTAGCTTCGCTTGGCGCAAACTGTATTGAAAAGTAAGGATAAATTAAAAAATGTAATAACGCAATTGTATTAAGAATTAAATTGTCTATCAATCCCTGTCCACCCTATATTTTTTAGTCACGTTTATGAGTATTTATGTATAAGAGTAGATCACTGTCTAAGTGGCGCAAGGAAATTTTCTGACCAGCTGAGCTAAATTTCACATTGTATAACCATGATTTTGGTGGCTAAATATAAACATTTGCGATCAAACTGTATATGCATGTTGTAATGTGATGTTACAGGAGTGTCATCGGAAGAATTCTGAGAAGGTTAGTGAAAAAATTAATATCTTTTGGCGATGTTGACTTTTATCGCTCACTTTGGCTAGAATCAATGCTGGGCTGCTATGTGGTATGTGCTATGCTAATATAACGATTTATTGTGTTTTCGCTGTAAGACACTTAGAAAATCTGAAATATTGTCTGTATTCACAGGATCTGTGTCTTTCGATTCGTGTATGCTGTGTATTTTTACGAAATGTTTGATGATTAGTAAGTAGGTAAACACGTTGCTCTAAGTAGTTTTTCTATTCCATTTGTGACGGTGGGTGCAATTGTAACCTATGCCATCTACCTGAAATATGCACTTTTTTCTAACAAAACCTATCCCATACCATAAATATGTTATCAGACTGTCATCTAATGAGTTTTTTTGTTGGTTAGGGGCTATAAATATCTTAGTTTAGCCGAATTGGTGATGGCTACTGGTGTTGGTGGACAAATAAAAGATGGTGGATTATGCTAATGTGTTTTTAGGTAATAGATGTACATGTTTACATATTGTGTCTTCCCTGTAAAACATTTTAAAAATCGGACATGTTGACTGGATTCACAAGATCTGTGTCTTTCATTAGCTGTATTGGACTTTAATGTGTGAAAGTTAAATATTTAAAAAAAATATTTTTTTTGAATTTCGCGGCACTGGTTTTTCAGTGGGGGGGGGGGGGGAGTGCCGCTAGCGGCACACTCATCCTAGAAAGGTTAACTCAATGCTACGGTTCAAACATGTACCTTTTGCTCAAAATATTTTATCATGTCCGTTCGATAGCTCAGTTGGTAGAGCGGAGGACTGTAGAATGCTAAATGCTGATATCCTTAGGTCGCTGGTTCAAATCCGGCTTGAAGGAGGAACATTTTTCTGCCTCATCAATGCGCCCCCAAAAATATTTTTGCCGGTTGTTCGCACATTCCCCTATAGAGAATAAAATGTGCATTTCCAGTTTCCTTAAAGAATAGTCTAGGCGTACGAATCCAATCAAACAGAATAATTAAAAAAAATTCAAGTTTATCCAAAATTCTCCACATTCGATAGCTCAGTTGGTAGAGCAAAGGACCGTAGAACACTAAATGCTGAAGTCCAGCTTGAGGAGGACCCTTTTCCTACCTCATAAATGCGCCTAAAAGATATACATTTGCTTGTTGTTCGCACATTCCCCAATAGAGAATATAAAGTGCATTTCCAGTTTCCTAATTAAGAAAGAATCCAAGTTAACTCAAAAAAATAGTAAAGAAGAATTCCGAACACCTAGTTCCCTGAAGTAATTTTCCCCAAAATTGTTTACAGACAGATTATTTCCCATCATTCCCATGGCTGAATGGTCAACGTTGATCAACATCTGGTAAAAAAGATTTAACTCAATGCTACGGTTCAAACATGTACCTTTTGCTCAAATAATTTTATCATGTCCGTTCGATAGCTCAGTTGGTAGAGCGGAGGACTGTAGAATGCTAAATGCTGATATCCTTAGGTCGCTGGTTCAAATCCGGCTCGAAGGAGGAACATTTTTCTGCCTCATCAATGCGCCCCCAAAAATATTTTTGCCGGTTGTTCGCACATTCCCCTATAGAGAATAAAATGTGCATTTCCAGTTTCCTTAACCTGTCTAGGATGAGTGTGCCGCTAGCGGCACTCCCCCCCCCCCCCACTGAAAAACCAGTGCCGCGAAATTCAAAAAAAATATTTTTTTAAAATATTTAACTTTCACACATTAAAGTCCAATACAGCTAATGAAAGACACAGATCTTGTGAATCCAGTCAACATGTCCGATTTTTAAAATGTTTTACAGGGAAGACACAATATGTAAAGATGTACATCTATTACCTAAAAACACATTAGCATAATCCACCATCTTTTATTTGTCCACCAACACCAGTAGCCATCACCAATTCGGCTAAACTAAGATATTTATAGCCCCTAACCAACAAAAAAACTCATTAGATGACAGTCTGATAACATATTTATGGTATGGGATAGGTTTTGTTAGAAAAAAGTGCATATTTCAGGTAGATGGCATAGGTTACAATTGCACCCACCGTCACAAATGGAATAGAAAAACTACTTAGAGCAACGTGTTTACCTACTTACTAATCATCAAACATTTCGTAAAAATACACAGCATACACGAATCGAAAGACACAGATCCTGTGAATACAGACAATATTTCAGATTTTCTAAGTGTCTTACAGCGAAAACACAATAAATCGTTATATTAGCATAGCACATACCACATAGCAGCCCAGCATTGATTCTAGCCAAAGTGAGCGATAAAAGTCAACATCGCCAAAAGATATTAATTTTTTCACTAACCTTCTCAGAATTCTTCCGATGACACTCCTGTAACATCACATTACAACATGCATATACAGTTTGATCGCAAATGTTTATATTTAGCCACCAAAATCATGGTTATACAATGTGAAATTTAGCTCAGCTGGTCAGAAAATTTCCTTGCGCCACTTAGACAGTGATCTACTCTTATACATAAATACTCATAAACGTGACTAAAAAATATAGGGTGGACAGGGATTGATAGACAATTTAATTCTTAATACAATTGCGTTATTACATTTTTTAATTTATCCTTACTTTTCAATACAGTTTGCGCCAAGCGAAGCTACGTCAAAAAACATGGCGTCCTAAGCCACTAAAATGTTTCGACAGAAACACGATTTATCATAATAAAAATGTCCTACCTTGAGCTGTTCTTCCATCAGTATCTTGGGCAAAGGATCCTTTCTTGGGAGAAATCGTCTTTTGGTGGAAAGCTGTCCTCTTGCCATGTGGAAATGCCAACGGCGTTCGGGATGAACTGAAAAGCGTGCCCAACTATTCACATCGTTGCAAAAATAAATGTCCCAAAATCGCACTAAACGGATATAAATTGCTATAAAACGCTTTAAATTAACTACCTTATGATGTTTTTAACTCCCATAACGAGTAGAAACATGACCCGAGTAATATTACCCCCTTCACTAATGCTTGGAAAAGGTGCGGGCCGGTGTCCTCTAGGCGCATGACGCAGCTCCAAAAGAATGACTAGCTTCAGGGTTTTTTCATTTGTAGGGCCTGTGAACGCGCAATCGACCCCATTGGAATCGTCATCACGTAAAGGCATCCAGGGGAAGACGTAAGAAGTGTCCGTATAGTCATAGCAAAATCAGTGCCCTTTTAACTGACTTCAGAACAGTGGCCAACATTTCTGAAATCTGAATCCATGTCAGGGAAATTGCTGTAGAATGGGCTCTGTTCCACTTAGAGACAAAATTTCAACTCCTATAGAAACTATAGACTGTTTTCTATCCAATAATAATAATAATATGCATATTGTACGATCAAGGATTTTGTGGGAAGCCGTTTAAAAAAAGTACCCAATTAGCATAAATAGCCTAAACAGCGCCCTCATCCCCAACAGGTTAAAGAATAGTCTAGGTGTACGAATCCAATCATACAGAAGAATTAAAAACAATTCAAGTTTATCCAAAATTCTCCACATTCGATAGCTCAGTTGGTAGAGCAAAGGACCGTAGAACACTAAATGCTGAAATCCAGCTTGAGGAGGACCCTTTTCCTACCTCATAAATGCGCCTAAAAGATATACATTTGCCTGTTGTTCGCACATTCCCCAATAGAGAATAAAACGTGCATTTCCAGTTTCCTAATTAAGAAAGAATCCAAGTTAACTCACCAAATAGTAAAGAAGAATTCAGAACACCTAGTTCCCTGAAGTAATTTTCCCCAAAATTGTTTACAGACAGATTATTTCCCATCATTCCCATGGCTGAATGGTCAACGCTGATCAACATCTGGTAAAAAAGATTTAACTCAATGCTACGGTTCAAACATGTACCTTTTGCTCCAATAATTTCATCATGTCCTTTCGATAGCTCAGTTGGTAGAGCGGAGGACTGTAGAATGCTAAATGCTGAAATCCTTAGGTCGCTGGTTCAAATCTGACTTGAACGAAGACCCTTTTTCTGCCTCATCAATGCGCCCACAAAAATATTTTTGCCGTTTGTTCGCACATCCCCCTATAGAGAATAAAATGTGCATTTCCAGTTTCCTTAAAGAATAGTCTAGGTGTACGAATCCAATCATACAAAAGAATTAAAAACAATTCAAGTTTATACACAATTCTCCACATTCGATAGCTCAGTTGGTAGAGCAAAGGACAGTAGAACACTAAATGATGAAATCCGGCTTGAGGAGGACCCTTTTCCTACCTCATAAATGCACCTGAAAGATATACATTTGCCTGTTGTTCGCACATTCCCCTATAGAGAATAAATCGTGCATTTCCAGTTTCCTAATTAAGAAAGAATCCAAGTTAACTCACAAAATATTAAAGAAGAATTCAGAACACCTAGTTCCCTGAAGTCATTTTTCCAAAAATTGTTTACAGACAGATTATTTCACTTATAATTCACTGTATCACAAATCCAGTGGGTCAGAAGTTTACATACACTAAGTTGGCTGTGCCTTTAAACAGCTTGGAAATATCCCGAAAATTATGTCATGGCTTTAGAAGCTTCTGATAGGCTAATTGACATCATTTGAGTCAATTGGAGGTGTACCTGTAGATTTATTTCATGGCCTACTTTCAAACTCAGTGCCTCTTTGCTTGATATCATGGGAAAATCAAAAGAATTCAGCCAAGACCTCAGAAATAAATTGTAGACCTCCACAAGTCTGGTTCATCCTTGGGAGCAATTTCCAAACACCGGAAGGTACTACGTTCATCTGTACAAACAATAGTATGCAAGTATAAACACCATGGGACCACGCAGCCGTCATACAGCTCAGGAAGGAGACGCGTTCTGTCTTCTAGAGATGAAATTACTTTGGTGCGAAAAGTGCAAATCAATCCCAGAACAACAGCAAAGGACCTTGTGAAGATGCTGGAGGAAACAGGTAAAAAAGTATCTATATCCACAGTCAAACGAGTCCTATATCAACATAACCTGAAAGGCTGCTCAGCAAGGAAGAAGCTTCTTCTCCAACACCTTCGATAGCTCAGTTGGTAGAGCGGAGGACTGTAGAATGCTGAATGCTGATATCCTAAGGTCGCTGGTTCAAATCCGGCTCGAAGGAGGAACATTTTTCTGCCTCATCAATGCGCCCCCAAAAATATTTTTGCCGGTTGTTCGCACATTCCCCTATAGAGAATAAAATGTGCATTTCCAGTTTCCTTAAAGAATAGTCTAGGCGTACGAATCCAATCAAACAGAATAATTAAAAACAATTCAAGTTTATCCAAAATTCTCCACATTCGATAGCTCAGTTGGTAGAGCAAAGGACCGTAGAACACTAAATGCTGAAGTCCAGCTTGAGGAGGACCCTTTTCCTACCTCATAAATGCGCCTAAAAGATATACATTTGCCTGTTGTTCGCACATTCCCCAATAGAGAATATAACGTTCATTTCCAGTTTCCTAATTAAGAAAGAATCCAAGTTAACTCAAAAAAATAGTAAAGAAGAATTCCGAACACCTAGTTCCCTGAAGTAATTTTCCCCAAAATTGTTTACAGACAGATTATTTCCCATCATTCCCATGGCTGAATGGTCAACGTTGATCAACATCTGGTAGAAAAGATTTAACTCAATGCTACGGTTCAAACATGTACCTTTTGCTCCAATAATTTCATCGTGTGCCTTCGATAGCTCAGTTGGTAGAGCGGAGAACTGTAGAATGCTAAATGCTGAAATCCTTAGGTCGCTGGTTCAAATCCGCCTCGAAGGATTAGCCTTTTTCTGCCTCATCAATGCGCCCTCAAAAATATTTTTGCCGGTTGTTCGCACATCCCCCTATAGAGAATAAAATGTGCATTTCCAGTTTCCTTAAAGAATAGTCTAGGTGTACGAATCCAATCATACAGAAGAATTAAAAACAATTCAAGTTTATCCACAATTCTCCACATTCGATAGCTCAGTTGGGAGAGCAAAGGACAGTAGAACACTAAATGCTGAAATCCGGCTTGAGGAGGACCCTTTTCCTACCTCATAAATGCACCTAAAAGATATACATTTGCCTGTTGTTCGCACATTCCCCAATAGAGAATAAAACGTGCATTTCCAGTTTCCTAATTAAGGAAGAATCCAAGTTAACTCACCAAATAGTAAAGAAGAATTCAGAACACCTAGTTCCCTGAAGTAATTTTCCCCAAAATTGTTTACAGACAGATTATTTCCCATCATTCCCATGGCTGAATGGTCAACGTTGATCAACATCTGGTAAAAAAGATTTAACTCAATGCTACGGTTCAAACATGTACCTTTTGCTCAAATAATTTTATCATGTCCGTTCGATAGCTCAGTTGGTAGAGCGGAGGACTGTAGAATGCTAAATGCTGATATCCTTAGGTCGCTGGTTCAAATCCGGCTCGAAGGAGGAACATTTTTCTGCCTCATCAATGCGCCCCCAAAAATATTTTTGCCGGTTGTTCGCACATTCCCCTATAGAGAATAAAATGTGCATTTCCAGTTTCCTTAAAGAATAGTCTAGGTGTACGAATCCAATCATACAGAAGAATTAAAAACAATTCAAGTTTATACACAATTCTCCACATTCGATAGCTCAGTTGGTAGAGCAAAGGACAGTAGAACACTAAATGATGAAATCCGGCTTGAGGAGGACCCTTTTCCTACCTCATAAATGCACCTGAAAGATATACATTTGCCTGTTGTTCGCACATTCCCCTATAGAGAATAAATCGTGCATTTCCAGTTTCCTAATTAAGAAAGAATCCAAGTTAACTCACAAAATATTAAAGAAGAATTCAGAACACCTAGTTCCCTGAAGTCATTTTTCCAAAAATTGTTTACAGACAGATTATTTCACTTATAATTCACTGTATCACAAATCCAGTGGGTCAGAAGTTTACATACACTAAGTTGGCTGTGCCTTTAAACAGCTTGGAAATATCCCGAAAATTATGTCATGGCTTTAGAAGCTTCTGATAGGCTAATTGACATCATTTGAGTCAATTGGAGGTGTACCTGTAGATTTATTTCATGGCCTACTTTCAAACTCAGTGCCTCTTTGCTTGATATCATGGGAAAATCAAAAGAATTCAGCCAAGACCTCAGAAATAAATTGTAGACCTCCACAAGTCTGGTTCATCCTTGGGAGCAATTTCCAAACACCGGAAGGTACTACGTTCATCTGTACAAACAATAGTATGCAAGTATAAACACCATGGGACCACGCAGCCGTCATACAGCTCAGGAAGGAGACGCGTTCTGTCTTCTAGAGATGAAATTACTTTGGTGCGAAAAGTGCAAATCAATCCCAGAACAACAGCAAAGGACCTTGTGAAGATGCTGGAGGAAACAGGTAAAAAAGTATCTATATCCACAGTCAAACGAGTCCTATATCAACATAACCTGAAAGGCTGCTCAGCAAGGAAGAAGCTTCTTCTCCAACACCTTCGATAGCTCAGTTGGTAGAGCGGAGGACTGTAGAATGCTGAATGCTGATATCCTAAGGTCGCTGGTTCAAATCCGGCTCGAAGGAGGAACATTTTTCTGCCTCATCAATGCGCCCCCAAAAATATTTTTGCCGGTTGTTCGCACATTCCCCTATAGAGAATAAAATGTGCATTTCCAGTTTCCTTAAAGAATAGTCTAGGCGTACGAATCCAATCAAACAGAATAATTAAAAACAATTCAAGTTTATCCAAAATTCTCCACATTCGATAGCTCAGTTGGTAGAGCAAAGGACCGTAGAACACTAAATGCTGAAGTCCAGCTTGAGGAGGACCCTTTTCCTACCTCATAAATGCGCCTAAAAGATATACATTTGCCTGTTGTTCGCACATTCCCCAATAGAGAATATAACGTTCATTTCCAGTTTCCTAATTAAGAAAGAATCCAAGTTAACTCAAAAAAATAGTAAAGAAGAATTCCGAACACCTAGTTCCCTGAAGTAATTTTCCCCAAAATTGTTTACAGACAGATTATTTCCCATCATTCCCATGGCTGAATGGTCAACGTTGATCAACATCTGGTAGAAAAGATTTAACTCAATGCTACGGTTCAAACATGTACCTTTTGCTCCAATAATTTCATCGTGTGCCTTCGATAGCTCAGTTGGTAGAGCGGAGAACTGTAGAATGCTAAATGCTGAAATCCTTAGGTCGCTGGTTCAAATCCGCCTCGAAGGATTAGCCTTTTTCTGCCTCATCAATGCGCCCTCAAAAATATTTTTGCCGGTTGTTCGCACATCCCCCTATAGAGAATAAAATGTGCATTTCCAGTTTCCTTAAAGAATAGTCTAGGTGTACGAATCCAATCATACAGAAGAATTAAAAACAATTCAAGTTTATCCACAATTCTCCACATTCGATAGCTCAGTTGGGAGAGCAAAGGACAGTAGAACACTAAATGCTGAAATCCGGCTTGAGGAGGACCCTTTTCCTACCTCATAAATGCACCTAAAAGATATACATTTGCCTGTTGTTCGCACATTCCCCAATAGAGAATAAAACGTGCATTTCCAGTTTCCTAATTAAGGAAGAATCCAAGTTAACTCACCAAATAGTAAAGAAGAATTCAGAACACCTAGTTCCCTGAAGTAATTTTCCCCAAAATTGTTTACAGACAGATTATTTCCCATCATTCCCATGGCTGAATGGTCAACGTTGATCAACATCTGGTAAAAAAGATTTAACTCAATGCTACGGTTCAAACATGTACCTTTTGCTCAAATAATTTTATCATGTCCGTTCGATAGCTCAGTTGGTAGAGCGGAGGACTGTAGAATGCTAAATGCTGATATCCTTAGGTCGCTGGTTCAAATCCGGCTCGAAGGAGGAACATTTTTCTGCCTCATCAATGCGCCCCCAAAAATATTTTTGCCGGTTGTTCGCACATTCCCCTATAGAGAATAAAATGTGCATTTCCAGTTTCCTTAAAGAATAGTCTAGGTGTACGAATCCAATCATACAGAAGAATTAAAAACAATTCAAGTTTATACACAATTCTCCACATTCGATAGCTCAGTTGGTAGAGCAAAGGACAGTAGAACACTAAATGATGAAATCCGGCTTGAGGAGGACCCTTTTCCTACCTCATAAATGCACCTGAAAGATATACATTTGCCTGTTGTTCGCACATTCCCCTATAGAGAATAAATCGTGCATTTCCAGTTTCCTAATTAAGAAAGAATCCAAGTTAACTCACAAAATATTAAAGAAGAATTCAGAACACCTAGTTCCCTGAAGTCATTTTTCCAAAAATTGTTTACAGACAGATTATTTCACTTATAATTCACTGTATCACAAATCCAGTGGGTCAGAAGTTTACATACACTAAGTTGGCTGTGCCTTTAAACAGCTTGGAAATATCCCGAAAATAATGTCATGGCTTTAGAAGCTTCTGATAGGCTAATTGACATCATTTGAGTCAATTGGAGGTGTACCTGTAGATTTATTTCATGGCCTACTTTCAAACTCAGTGCCTCTTTGCTTGATATCATGGGAAAATCAAAAGAATTCAGCCAAGACCTCAGAAATAAATTGTAGACCTCCACAAGTCTGGTTCATCCTTGGGAGCAATTTCCAAACACCGGAAGGTACTACGTTCATCTGTACAAACAATAGTACGCAAGTATAAACACCATGGGACCACGCAGCCGTCATACAGCTCAGGAAGGAGACGCGTTCTGTCTCCTAGAGATGAAATTACTTTGGTGCGAAAAGTGCAAATCAATCCCAGAACAACAGCAAAGGACCTTGTGAAGATGCTGGAGGAAACAGGTAAAAAAGTATCTATATCCACAGTCAAACGAGTCCTATATCAACATAACCTGAAAGGCTGCTCAGCAAGGAAGAAGCTTATTCTCCAACACCTTCGATAGCTCAGTTGGTAGAGTGGAGGACTGTAGAATGCTGAATGCTGATATCCTTAGGTCGCTGGTTCAAATCCGGCTCGAAGGAGGAACATTTTTCTGCCTCATCAATGCGCCCCCAAAAATATTTTTGCCGGTTGTTCGCACATTCCCCTATAGAGAATAAAATGTGCATTTCCAGTTTCCTTAAAGAATAGTCTAGGCGTACGAATCCAATCAAACAGAATAATTAAAAACAATTCAAGTTTATCCAAATTTCTCCACATTCGATAGCTCAGTTGGTAGAGCAAAGGACCGTAGAACACTAAATGCTGAAGTCCAGCTTGAGGAGGACCCTTTTCCTACCTCATAAATGCGCCTAAAAGATATACATTTGCCTGTTGTTCGCACATTCCCCAATAGAGAATATAACGTGCATTTCCAGTTTCCTAATTAAGAAAGAATCCAAGTTAACTCAAAAAAATAGTAAAGAAGAATTCCGAACACCTAGTTCCCTGAAGTAATTTTCCCCAAAATTGTTTACAGACAGATTATTTCCCATCATTCCCATGGCTGAATGGTCAACGTTGATCAACATCTGGTAGAAAAGATTTAACTCAATGCTACGGTTCAAACATGTACCTTTTGCTCCAATAATTTCATCGTGTGCCTTCGATAGCTCAGTTGGTAGAGCGGAGAACTGTAGAATGCTAAATGCTGAAATCCTTAGGTCGCTGGTTCAAATCCTCCTCGAAGGATTAGCCTTTTTCTGCCTCATCAATGCGCCCTCAAAAATATTTTTGCCGGTTGTTCGCACATCTCCCTATAGAGAATAAAATGTGCATTTCCAGTTTCCTTAAAGAATAGTCTAGGTGTACGAATCCAATCATACAGAAGAATTAAAAACAATTCAAGTTTATCCACAATTCTCCACATTCGATAGCTCAGTTGGTAGAGCAAAGGACAGTAGAACACTAAATGCTGAAATCCTGCTTGAGGAGGACCCTTTTCCTACCTCATGAATGCACCTAAAAGATATACATTTGCCTGTTGTTCGCACATTCCCCAATAGAGAATAAAACGTGCATTTCCAGTTTCCTAATTAAGGAAGAATCCAAGTTAACTCACCAAATAGTAAAGAAGAATTCCGAACACCTAGTTCCCTGAAGTAATTTTCCCCAATATTGTTTACAGACAGATTATTTCCCATCATTCCCATGGCTGAATGGTCAACGTTGATCAACATCTGGTAAAAAAAGATTTAACTCAATGCTACGGTTCAAACATGTACCTTTTCCTCCAATGATTACATCATGTCCCTTCGATAGCTCAGTTGGTGGAGCGGAGGACTGTAGAATGCTAAATGCTGGAATCCTTAGGTCGCTGGTTCAAATCTGTCTCGAAGGATTTACCTTTTTCTGCCTCATCAATGCGCCCTCAACAATATTTTTGCCGGTTGTTCGCACATCCCCCTATAGAGAATAAAATGTGCATTTCCAGTTTCCTTAAAGAATAGTCTAGGCGTACGAATCCAATCAAACAGAATAATTTAAAAAAATTCAAGTTTATCCAAAATTCTCCACATTCGATAGCTCAGTTGGTAGAGCAAAGGACCGTAGAACACTAAATGCTGAAGTCCAGCTTGAGGAGGACCCTTTTCCTACCTCATAAATGCGCCTAAAAGATATACATTTGCTTGTTGTTCGCACATTCCCCAATAGAGAATATAAAGTGCATTTCCAGTTTCCTAATTAAGAAAGAATCCAAGTTAACTCAAAAAAATAGTAAAGAAGAATTCCGAACACCTAGTTCCCTGAAGTAATTTTCCCCAAAATTGTTTACAGACAGATTATTTCCCATCATTCCCATGGCTGAATGGTCAACGTTGATCAACATCTGGTAGAAAAGATTTAACTCAATGCTACGGTTCAAACATGTACCTTTTGCTCCAATAATTTCATCGTGTGCCTTCGATAGCTCAGTTGGTAGAGCGGAGAACTGTAGAATGTTAAATGCTGAAATCCTTAGGTCGATGGTTCAAATCCTCCTCGAAGGATTAGCCTTTTTCTGACTCATCAATGCGCCCTCAAAAATATTTTTGCCGGTTGTTCGCACATCCCCCTATAGAGAATAAAATGTGCATTTCCAGTTTCCTTAAAGAATAGTCTAGGTGTACGAATCCAATCATGCAGAAGAATTAAAAACAATTCAAGTTTATCCACAATTCTCCACATTCGATAGCTCAGTTGGTAGAGCAAAGGACAGTAGAACACTAAATGCTGAAATCCGGCTTGAGGAGGACCCTTTTCCTACCTCATAAATGAGCCTAAAAGATATACATTTGCCTGTTGTTCGCACATTCCCCAATAGAGAATAAAACGTGCATTTCCAGTTTCCTAATTAATCGTACACCTAGACTATTCTTTAAGGAAACTGGAAATGCACATTTTATTCTCTATAGGGGGATGTGCGAACAACCGGCAAAAATATTTTTGAGAGCGCATTGATGAGGCAGAAAAAGGTTAATCCTTCGAGCCGGATTTGAACCAGCGACCTAAGGATTTCAGCATTTAGCATTCTACAGTCCTCCGCTCTACCAACTGAGCTATCGAAAGGACATGATGAAATTATTGGAGCAAAAGGTACATGTTTGAACGGTAGCGTTGAGTTAAATCTTTTTTACCAGATGTTGATCAGCGTTGACCATTCAGCCATGGGAATGATGGGAAATAATCTGTCTGTAAACAATTTTGGGGAAAATTACTTCAGGAAACTAGGTGTTCTGAATAGAGACAGTAGATCTAGCTGG
>NW_024058521.1:0-53048 GCF_016432855.1 Salvelinus namaycush
GGTAGATTAGTAAGGTGCTGCTCTGGCTACAGGTGGTAGAGATAGTAAGGTACTGCTCTGGCTACAGGTGGTAGAGATAGTAAGGTGCTGTTCTGGCTACAGGTGGTAGAGATAGTAAGGTACTGCTCTGGCTACAGGTGGTAGAGATAGTAAGGTACTGCTCTGGCTACAGGTGGTAGAGATAGTAAGGTGCTGCTCTGGCTACAGGTGGTAGAGATAGTAAGGTACTGCTCTGGCTACAGGTGGTAGAGATAGTAAGGTACTGCTCTGGCTACAGGTGGTAGAGATAGTAAGGTGCTGCTCTGGCTACAGGTGGTAGAGATAGTAAGGTACTGCTCTGGCTACAGGTGGTAGAGATAGTAAGGTGCTGTTCTGGCTACAGGTGGTAGAAATAGTAAGGTACTGCTCTGGCTACAGGTGGTAGAGATAGTAAGGTACTGTTCTGGCTACAGGTGGTAGAGATAGTAAGGTACTGCTCTGGCTACAGGTGGTAGAGATAGTAAGGTGCTGCTCTGGCTACAGGTGGTAGAGATAGTAAGGTGCTGTTCTGGCTACAGGTGGTAGAGAAAGTAAGGTACTGCTCTGGCTACAGGTGGTAGAGATAGTAAGGTACTGCTCTGGCTACAGGTGGTAGAGATAGTAAGGTACTGTTCTGGCTACAGGTGGTAGAGATAGTAAGGTGCTGTTCTGGCTACAGGTGGTAGAGATAGTAAGGTACTGTTCTGGCTACAGGTGGTAGAGATAGTAAGGTACTGCTCTGGCTACAGGTGGTAGAGATAGTAAGGTGCTGTTCTGGCTACAGGTGGTAGAGATAGTAAGGTGCTGTTCTGGCTACAGGTGGTAGAGATAGTAAGGTACTGCTCTGGCTACAGGTGGTAGAGATAGTAAGGTGCTGCTCTGGCTACAGGTGGTAGAGATAGTAAGGTACTGCTCTGGCTACAGGTGGTAGAGATAGTAAGGTACTGTTCTGGCTACAGGTGGTAGAGATAGTAAGGTACTGTTCTGGCTACAGGTGGTAGAGATAGTAAGGTACTGTTCTGGCTACAGATGGTAGAGATAGTAAGGTGCTGTTCTGGCTACAGGTGGTAGAGATAGTAAGGTCTGGCTACAGGTGGTAGAGATAATAAGGTACTGTTCTGGCTACAGGTGGTACAGATAGTAAGGTACTGCTCTGGCTACAGGTGGTAGAGATAGTAAGGTGCTGTTCTGGATACAGGTGGTAGAGATAGTAAGGTGCTGTTCTGTCTACAGGTGGTAGAGATAGTAATGTACTGCTCTGGCTACAGGTGGTAGAGATAGTAAGGTGCTGCTCTGGCTACAGGTGGTAGAGATAGTAAGGTGCTGTTCTGGCTACAGGTGGTAGAGATAGTAAGGTACTGCTCTGGCTACAGGTGGTAGAGATAGTAAGGTCTGGCTACAGGTGGTAGAGATAGTAAGGTGCTGTTCTGGCTACAGGTGGTAGAGATAGTAAGGTACTGCTCTGGCTACAGGTGGTAGAGATAGTAAGGTGCTGTTCTGGCTACAGGTGGTAGAGATAGTAAGGTACTGCTCTGGCTACAGGTGGTAGAGATAGTAAGGTGCTGCTCTGGCTACAGGTGGTAGAGATAGTAAGGTACTGCTCTGGCTACAGGTGGTAGAGATAGTAAGGTACTGTTCTGGCTACAGGTGGTAGAGATAGTAAGGTACTGTTCTGGCTACAGGTGGTAGAGATAATAAGGTACTGTTCTGGCTACAGATGGTAGAGATAGTAAGGTGCTGTTCTGGCTACAGGTGGTAGAGATAGTAAGGTCTGGCTACAGGTGGTACAGATAGTAAGGTACTGCTCTGGCTACAGGTGGTACAGATAGTAAGGTACTGCTCTGGCTACAGGTGGTAGAGATAGTAAGGTGCTGTTCTGGCTACAGGTGGTAGAGATAGTAAGGTGCTGTTCTGTCTACAGGTGGTAGAGATAGTAATGTACTGCTCTGGCTACAGGTGGTAGAGATAGTAAGGTGCTGCTCTGGCTACAGGTGGTAGAGATAGTAAGGTGCTGTTCTGGCTACAGGTGGTAGAGATAGTAAGGTACTGCTCTGGCTACAGGTGGTAGAGATAGTAAGGTACTGTTCTGGCTACAGGTGGTAGAGATAGTAAGGTACTGCTCTGGCTACAGGTGGTACAGATAGTAAGGTGCTGCTCTGGCTACAGGTGGTAGAGATAGTAAGGTGCTGTTCTGGCTACAGGTGGTAGAGATAGTAAGGTCTGGCTACAGGTGGTAGAGATAGTAAGGTACTGCTCTGGCTACAGGTGGTAGAGATAGTAAGGTACTGTTCTGGCTACAGGTGGTAGAGATAGTAAGGTACTGTTCTGGCTACAGGTGGTAGAGATAGTAAGGTCTGGCTACAGGTGGTACAGATAGTAAGGTGCTGCTCTGGCTACAGGTGGTAGAGATAGTAAGGTACTGTTCTGGCTACAGGTGGTAGAGATAGTAAGGTGCTGCTCTGGCTACAGGTGGTAGAGATAGTAAGGTACTGCTCTGGCTACAGGTGGTAGAGATAGTAAGGTACTGCTCTGGCTACAGGTAGTAGAGGTAGTTTTAAAGAATAGTCGTAATGTGGTCTGGGGGCTTTGCTCATTCTAGTAATTGTAATTCTATGGGTGTGACGTACTTTTCAAGGAGTAGGTAGCCACTGATATAGTGTCAGACATTTTGTCATCACCCGTTTGGTTAAGGATTTTAGGCTTTTGCTAATCTGGTCCTAAATCTGTCCTCAATGTCTACTCCCATCCCTCTTTGACCAGGTCTCTGACCAGGTGTATACATCATGCTGTTAGTGTATTAAGGGTTTCTTCTATTCAACATTAGCTATGGGTTGAACAGATTATAATCAACATTAGCTATGGGTTGAACAGATTATAATCAACATTAGCTATGAGTTGAACAGATTATAATCAACATTAGCTATGGGTTGACCAGATTATAATCAACATTAGCTATGGGTTGGACAGATTATAATCAACATTAGCTATGGGTTGACCAGATTATAATCAACATTAGCTATGAGTTGAACAGATTATAATCAACATTAGCTATGGGTTGACCAGATTATAATCAACATTAGCTATGGGTTGGACAGATTATAATCAACATTAGCTATGGGTTGACCAGATTATAATCAACATTAGCTATGAGTTGAACAGATTATAATCAACATTAGCTATGGGTTGACCAGATTATAATCAACATTAGCTATGGATTGACCAGATTATAATCAACATTAGCTATGGGTTGACCAGATTATAATCAACATTAGCTATGGATTGACCAGATTATAATCAACATTAGCTATGGATTTGCTATTTTGTAATTCTATTTTAAAGGGGAAATCTGTATTTGAAACAATAACAAAGCTGACATCACATTAATGATTTGGTAAACAGCTGAGGGATGGGGCTGGAGATATGTTACCACTCATGTTCATAGACAGAGCTACGGATGCAAGGAGTGACTATAGACGATACAAAGGTTATAGCTTTAACCATCTTTTGAGGCTGTACAGTGTTTGCTTACAATTACGTTGTTTACAAAGATTAGAGTTAAATAAGATTATAGGCAAATTTTTTAAAATCTGTATCGTGGAAGTTCACCATTACAGCGTGATTGAAATTTAAAGACAACGTTCACGCGTTACCGGAGACTGTAATCTACCTTTACATTTCTAACGGGTATTCTGTAACTCTTCAGCGACTGCCCCCCTATAAAGCAACTAATCCCTTTGAAATTGACTTGTTGTTGCATCGTTATGAGTCAGAAACATGTATTTGACTGTTAAAAAAAAAGTTCTACAAAGTGCAAATAGGATCATTTTGGTCATAAAGTCAGTCTCTTCTAAAATGTCGTTTGGAATTTCAGTGAGTCGCAATATGTAAATGAAGATTGGGTTTGGATTACAATTATGTCAATAAATGATGCCCCCTTTTTGCCCAGCTCCACGTGCAAATCGCTTCCCTTCCCTACATTGAATGTGTGAATGTGTCATCGCTTCCAAAACGCTTTTCAGAGTATCATGGGCTCTACACAGATTGACCTTGCCTCCAAAGCTAAAGTTCATGCCCTGCCGAAGGACCCTAGTATGCGGAATAGGTGATTGGCTTTCGTCGGTCTCCAAGTCTGCAGCATTTACATTTACATTTAAGTCATTTAGCAGACGCTCTTATCCAGAGCGACTTACAAGTACATACAATCATACTTTTTTGTACTGGTCCCCCGTGGGAAACGAACCCACAACCCTGGCGCTGCAAGCGCCATGCTCTACCAACTGAGCCACACGGGGCAGCAGCAGTAACGCTAGCTTGGTGTACAATGACCAGTGGTTGTGAGTACAACCAGGATAAACTGAAATATAATGACCTCTCTGGTATATTTTAGCTAAAGATGTTCAATAAAGTTATTGCGGGGTGTGTAGGTAGCAATCTTTTGATGAAGTGAGCCAGACTAGCTACCGGTAGCTAACGAGGCAGGCTAGCTATCATTTTTAGCTATCGTTAACTAGCTACCTTATTACAACTTAATTAGGTCATAGTCAATACAAGTTTGGTGTGTATATGCTGCTAGTCATGTAACATTATAATTTGATAATGTTACCAAGCCAGGTTAGATAGACACAGGCTACCTAACATTAGCCTACAAGTACAATTTGTAAGTTATTTTGTAGCTCGTATTCTGTATTGTCTAGAGCAAAACTAAATAATGTATACATCTATGGTGTTAGCTACCTCATGTCTGAGTGTGACTAATACAGTGAACTAGGAGCAACAAACCGTGACGACGTCACCAGCCTGAATCTAATCTGGAGCTACAGTCAGTCTACAAACAAAAATGTTCTTAATTTTAATGTAGGTTTAGGCATAAGGTTAGCAGTGTGGTTAAATGTCACTGTTAGATTTAGGGTTAGGTTTAAAATCACATTTTTAAGAAGAGAAAATATAGAAATAGGCTTTATGACTTTGTGGATGTGGTAACTATTAACGTCCCTAGAATTAGCTTGACCCGAGTTACTGCCCTGACGACACAGATGGCGTCATCAACAACGGAAATGTGTGTTATGTGAAAAGTTGTATTAAAAAATACCCAGTTTCATGAACTAGTGTAACGGCTTTCGTTGGTGGAAGGAGATGAGGACCAATGCGCAGCGTGGTAAGTGTCCATATTGTTTTAATAGGAACACTGAACACTGAACAAAAACAATAAAACAACAAAACGAACAGTCCTGTACGGTGAAGCAAAAAACACAGAACAGAAAATAATCACACACAAAAACACAATGAAAAACAGGCAAAACCTAAATATGGCTCCCAATCAGAGACAACGACTGACACCTGCCTCTGATTGAGAACCATATCAGGCCAAACACATAGAAATAGAACAATAGAACAAAACATAGAAAAATCAACGTAGAATGCCCACGCACTGACCAAACTAAAATAAAGACATAACAAAGGAACTAAGGTCAGAACGTGACAACTAGTAGTACCCAGCCACACAGATACAAGTAGTAGAGTACAGTATTATATAGAGCCCTTATGACATGGAACTCCCTTCCATCTCAAATTGCTCAAATAAACAGCAAACCTGGTTTCAAAAAACAGATAAAGCAACATCTCACAGTGCAACGCCTCTCCCCTATTGGACGTAGATATTTTGTGTGTATGTATTGATATGTAGGCTATGTGGGCCGTGCCCAAAGTAAACTGCCTGTTACTCAGGCCCAGAAGCCAGGATATGCATATAATTGGTAGTATTGGATAGAAAACACTTTGAAGTTTGTAGAAATGTTAAGATAATGTATGACACTATAACACAATAGATATGGTAGGAGGAAATCCAAAGAAAAACCAACCAGAATTCAGATTTAAAAAAAAAAAAAATGTTTAGATCCTATGCTCTTCCATTAGAACGTATAGGGACAATGTTAAATCCAGCTCCCAGATTGCAGTTCCTATGGCTTCCACTAGATGTCAAAAGTCTTTGTTCAAGGTTTCAGGCTTGTTTCTTCCCAAACGAGGAAGAGAGAGTTTTGATACAGGAACCCATAGTTGGAAATCAGTCTGTGCGCACCTGCTAATTTTGCTTTTATATTACACATACTTCTTTCCGTATGAAATAAAATAGTTTAATTGCATTTTAGGGTACCTGAGGATTGAATAGAAACGTAGTTTGACTTGTTTGAACAAAGTTTAGCCGTAGCTTTTTGGACTCCTTTGTCTGCATTTTGAACGAGTGGATTACTGAAATCGATGGCAACAATTAAACTGACTTTTTGGGATATAAATCAGGATTTTATCTAACAAAACGACCATGCATGTTGTAGCTGGGACCATTTGGATTGCAAATCAGAGGAAGATTTTCAAAAAGTAAGTGAATATTTAATCGCTATTTGTGATTTTATGAAGCCTGTGCTGGTTGAAAAATATTTTGATGTGGGGCGCCTTCCTCAAACAATCGCATGGCATGCTTTCGCTGTAAAGCCTATTGTGAATTCGACAATGCAGTTACATTAACAATAATTTTTAGCTTTTAACTGATATAATATAGTTGTATGTACCTAAAGGTTTAATATCCATAATTTTTATGATTATTTATTTGAAATGCGCGCCCTCCAATTTCACCGGAAGTTGTCGACAGGTGTCCACATGACTGTTCATTGTATCACCCTGTCACAGGCCCTCCCAGTCAACATGAGATGAGGAAGTATGTAGTTTATGAGGATCGCTTGCTGCAGTTGTTTTAAAGATTTTCCAGTTTGTAGCCGAACAACAGATACAGTTGAAGTCGGAAGTTTACATACACTTAGGTTGGAGTCATTACAACTCATTTTTCAACCACTCCACTAATTTCTTTTTAACAAACTATAGTTTTGGCAAGTCGGTTAGGACATCTACTTTGTGCATGACGCAAGTAATTTTTCCAACAATTGTTTACAGACAGATTATTTCACTTATAATTCACTGTATCACAATTCCAGTGGGTCAGAAGTTTACATACACTAAGTTGACTGTGCCTTTAAACAGCTTGGAAAATTCCAGAAGATTGTAGACCTCCACAAGTTTGGTTCATCCTTGGGAGCAATTTCCAAACACCTGAGGGTACCACGTTCATCTGTACAAACAATAGTATGCAAGTATAAACACCATGGGACCACGCAGCCATCATACTGCTCAGGAAGGAGATGCCTTCTGTCTCCTAGAGATGAACGTGCTTTGGTGCGAAAAGTGCAAATCAATCCCAGAACAACAGCAAAGTACCCAATTCACCTTCGTAACCTAGCCTGGTGGAACCAGCCTGATCGCTGTGTTTATTTCACAACACATTTTATGATACAGTATCTGAAGTGAAATAGAAAGGTGAACGTAGCGATCAGGTTGGTTCCACCAGACTAATCACAACCATGTCATCAGTGCTGTGTATGTGTGTGACCGACCATTATCTTTGACCAGGAGCTGATCTTCGCTGATACGTCAATGTGGCGCTGGCATATCCCCTCCAGCCTGCTCACCAACGGTCATCGATGGGGAGACCAGAATAAAGTATGTTAAGTCTGACCTGTTCGAAATTCAACATAGTGTATGTTTGTATGTCAGATTTCACCAATCCTATCTGCCATTGGTACTAGAACTAGATGCATCTATGTAGCCAGCACTAGGAGACTTGCAAGATGATGTGATGATACCCGTCGCAAGACCCACTGGTTATTTCTTATTTATAAAACCCTCTTAGGCCTCACTCCCCCCCCTATCTGAGATATCTACTGCAGCCCTCATCCTCCACATACAACAGCCGTTCTGCCAGTCACATTCTGTTAGGCCTCACTCCCCCCCCCTATCTGAGATATCTACTGCAGCCCTCATCCTCCACATACAACAGCCGTTCTGCCAGTCACATTCTGTTAGGCCTCACTCCCCCCCCCTATCTGAGATATCTACTGCAGCCCTCATCCTCCACATACAACACCCGTTCTGCCAGTCACATTCTGTTAGGCCTCACTCCCCCCTATCTGAGATATCTACTGCAGCCCTCATCCTCCACATACAACACCCGTTCTGCCAGTCACATTCTGTTAGGCCTCACTCCCCCCTATCTGGGATATCTACTGCAGCCCTCATCCTCCACATACAACACCCGTTCTGCCAGTCACATTCTGTTAAAGGTCCCCAAAGCACACACATCCCTGGGTCGCTCCTCTTTTCAGTTCACTGCAGCTAGCGACTGGAACGAGCTGCAACAAACACTCAAACTGGATAGTTTTATCTCAATCTCTTCAAAGACTCAATCATGGACACTCTTACTGACAGTTGTGGCTGCTTTGCGTGATGTGTTGTTCTCTCTACCTTGTCCTCTGTGCTGTTGTCTGTGCCCAATAATGTTTGTACCATGTTTTGTGTTGCTACCATGTTGTGTTGCTACCATGTTGTGTTGCTACCATGTTGTGCTGCTGTCATGTTGTGTTGCTACCATGCTGTGTTGCTACCATGTTGTGTTGCTACCATGTTGTGCTGCTGTCATGTTGTGTTGCTACCATGCTGTGTTGTCATGTTGTGTTGCTACCATGCTGTGTTGTCATGTTGTGTTGCTACCATGCTGTGTTGTCATGTTGTGTTGCTACCATGCTGTGTTGTCATGTTGTGTTGCTACCATGCTGTGTTGTCATGTTGTGCTGCTGTCATGTTGTGTTGCTACCATGCTGTGTTGTCATGTTGTGTTGCTACCATGCTGTGTTGTCATGTTGTGTTGCTACCATGCTGTGTTGTCATGTTGTGTTGCTACCATGCTGTGTTGTCATGTTGTGTTGCTGCCATGCTGTGTTGTTGTCTTAGGTCTCTCTCTATGTAGTGTTGTGTTGTCTCTCTTGTCATGATGTGTGTTTTGTCCTATATTTTTATTTTATTTTATATTTTTAATCCCAGCCTCCATCCCAGCAGGAGGCCTTTTGGTAGGCCGTCATTGTAAATAAGAATTTGTTCTTAACTGACTTGCCTAGTTAAATAAAAAAAATATATATTAAAAAAATGTGATGGAGTCCTGACCGGCTTGATACTGACGTCTCTGAATGGAGCACTCAACCCATGCACAAAGTGGGACTGAGAGTGATTACCGATAATACTGTACAGCACACATGTCCAGTAATAGCAACACCCTTTTCATTCCATCACTGATGAACTCTGCCTCAACTCTGCCTATTTCTACAGATGGACAGGACTGTAGACTGCTTTTGCCTCAGTTGTTTGATGGGGAGACCATAATTGGGTAGGTTTTATCTGGCCCTTTCAAACTTCAACAAAACACATGTGTGTGTCAGATATTGCCTTTCCAAACTACTATTGGTAATAGTGGAGGGGAAAAGAATGTAAACACAGTTTATGCACTTTTTTATATTTTACCAGACAGTTTACCCAGCTTTTGTGTAAAAATAAATATATATATGTATTTGAATTTATTATGGATCCTCATTAGTTCCTGCCAAGGCAGCAGCTACTCTTCCTGGGGTTTATTATGAATCCCCATTAGTTCCTGCCAAGGCAGCAGCTACTCTTCCTGGGGTTTATTATGGATCCCCATTAGTTCCTGCCAAGTCAGCAGCTACTCTTCCTGGGGTTTATTATGGATCCCCATTAGTTCCTGCCAAGGCAGCAGCTACTCTTCCTGGGGTTTATTATGGATCCCCATTAGTTCCTGCCAAGGCAGCAGCTACTCTTCCTGGGGTTTATTATGGATCCCCATTAGTTCCTACCAAGGCAGCAGCTACTCTTCCTGGGGTTTTATTCTGGATCCCCATTAGTTCCTACCAAGGCAGCAGCTACTCTTCCTGGGGTTTTATTATGGATCCCCATTAGTTCCTGCCAAGGCAGCAGCTACTCTTCCTGGGGTTTATTATGGATCCCCATTAGTTCCTGTCGAGGCAGCAGCTACTCTTCCTGGGGTTTATTATGGATCCCCATTAGTTCCTGTCAAGGCAGCAGCTACTCTTCCTGGGGTTTATTATGGATCCCCATTAGTTCCTGCCAAGGCAGCAGCTACTCTTCCTGGGGTTTTATTCTGGATCCCCATTAGTTCCTGCCAAGGCAGCAGCTACTCTTCCTGGGGTTTATTCTGGATCCCCATTAGTTCCTGCCAAGGCAACAGCTACTCTACCTGGGGTTTATTATGGATTCCCATTAGTTCCTGCCGAGGCAGCAGCTACTCTTCCTGGGGTTTATTATGGATCCCCATTAGATCCTGCCGAGGCAACAGCTACTCTTCCTGGGGTTTATTATGGATCCCCATTAGTTCCTGCCGAGGCAGCAGCTACTCTTCCTGGGGTTTATTATGGATCCCCATTAGTTCCTGCCAAGGCAGCAACTACTCTCCCTGGGGTTTATTATGGATCCCCATTAGTTCCTGCCAAGGCAGCAACTACTCTCCCTGGGGTTTATTATGGATCCCCATTAGTTCCTGCCAAGGCAGCAACTACTCTCCCTGGGGTTTATTATGGATCCCCATTAGTTCCTGTCAAGGCAGCAGCTACTCTTCCTGGGGTTTATTATGGATCCCCATTAGTTCCTGTCAAGGCAGCAGCTACTCTTCCTGGGGTTTATTATGGATCCCCATTAGTTCCTGTCAAGGCAGTAGCTACTCTCCCTGGGGTTTATTATGGATCCCCATTAGTTCCTGCCGAGGCAACAGCTACTCTTCCTGGGGTTTATTATGGATCTGTAACGGCTTTCTTCCTGGGATGAAGGAGAGTACCAAAATGCAGCGCAGTTAGTGTTCAACATGTTTAATTTAACGAAACTGTGAACACTTACAACAATACAAAACAACAAACGTGAAAACCGAGACAGTCCTATCTGGTGCAGAACACAAACACAGAGACAGGAAACAACCACCCACAATCCCCAACACAAAACAAGCCACCTATATATGATTCTCAATCAGGGACAACGATTGACAGCTGCCTCTGATTGAGAACCATATTAGGCTGAACACAGAAACAGACAAACTAGACACACAACATAGAATGCCCACCCCAACTCACGCCCTGACCATACTAAACAAATACAAAAACAAGGGAAAACAGGTCAGGAACGTGACAGGATCCCCATTAGTTCCTGCCGAGGCAGCAGCTACTCTTCCTGGGGTTTTATTATGGATCCCCATTAGTTCCTGCCAAGGCAGCAGCTACTCTTCCTGGGGTTTATTATGGATCCCCATTAGTTCCTGCCAAGGCATCAGCTACTCTTCCTGGGGTTTATTATGGATCCCCATTAGTTCCTGCCAAGGCAGCAGCTACTCTTCCTGGGGTTTATTATGGATCCCTATTAGTTCCTGCCGAGGCAGCAGCTACTCTTCCTGGGGTTTATTATGGATCCCTATTAGTTCCTGCCGAGGCAGCAGCTACTCTTCCTGGGGTTTTATTATGGATCCCCATTAGTTCCTGTCAAGGCAGCAGCTACTCTTCCTGGGGTTTTATTATGGATCCCCATTAGTTCCTGTCAAGGCAGCAGCTACTCTACCTGGGGTTTATTATGGATCCCCATTAGTTCCTGTCAAGGCAGCAGCTACTCTTCCTGGGGTTTATTATGGATCCCCATTAGTTACTGCCAAGGCAGCAGCTACTCTTCCTGGGGTTTTATTATGGATCCCCATTAGTTTCTGCCAAGGCAGCAGCTACCCCTTAGGGGGTTTATTATGGATCCCCATTAGTTCCTGCCAAGGCAGCAGCTACTCTTCCTGGGGTTTTATTTTGGATCCCCATTAGTTCCTGCCGAGGCAGCAGCTACTCTTCCTGGGGTTTATTATGGATCCCCATTAGTTCCTGCCGAGGTGGCAGCTACTCTTCCTGGGTTTTATTATGGATCCCCATTAGTTCCTGCCAAGGCAGCAGCTACTCTTCCTGGGGTTTATTATGGATCCCCATTAGTTCCTGTCAAGGCAGCAGCTACTCTTCCTGGGGTTTATTATGGATCCCCATTAGTTCCTGTCGAGGCAGCAGCTACTCTTCCTGGGGTTTATTATGGATCCCCATTAGTTCCTGCCAAGGCAGCAGCTACTCTTCCTGGGGTTTATTATGGATCCCCATTAGTTCCTGCCGAGGCAGCAGCTACTCTTCCTAGGGTCCGGCAAAAACATTACAATACATTCATTACAGAATTCACAACACACGAAGTGTGTGCCCTCACACTCATAATCCACCACCACATATATACAACGCAAAATCCGTGTGTACTTGTGTGCATAGTGCATATCTTATCATGTGTTTGTGCCTATGTTTGTGTTGCTTCACAGTCCCCACTGTTCCATAATGGGTATTTTTACCTGCTTTTTAAATCTGATTCTATTGCTTACATCAGTTACCTGATGTGGAATAGAGTTCCATGTAGTCATGGCTCTATGTAGTACTGTGCACCTCCCATTGCCTGTTCTGGACTTGGGGACTGTGAATAGACCTCTGGTGGCATGTCTTATGGGGTATGCATGGGTAACCGAGCTGTGTGCCAGTATTTTAAACAGACAGCTCGGTACCTTCAGCTTGTCAACATCTCTTACAAAAACAAGTAATGAGGAAGTCAATATCTCTTCCACATTGAGACATGAGAGATTGACATGCTTGTCATTAATGTTAGCTCTCCGTGTCCTTTTAAGGGCCAGCCATGCTGCCCTGTTCAGAGCCAACTCCAATTTTCCCAAGTTCCTCTTTGTGGCACCTGACCACATGACTGAACAGTAGTCCAGGTGTTACAAACCAGGGCCAGAAGGACCTGCCTTGTTGATAGTGTTGTTAAGAAGGTAGAGCAGCACTTTATTATGGACAGACTTTTCCCCATCTTAGCTTCTATTGTATCAATATGTTTTGACCATGACAGTTTACAATCCAGGGTTACTCCAAGCAGTTTAGTCACCTCAACTTGCTATATTTCCACATTATTCATTACGCTGATCCTCAACACAGGGGCCCCTCAGGGTAGCGTGCTCAGTCCCCTCCTGTACTCCCTGTTCACTCATGACTGCACGGCCAGGCACGACTCCAACACCATTAAGTTTGCCAATGACACAACAGTGGTAGGCCTGATCAATGACGAGACAGCCTATAGGGAGGAGGTCAGAGTACTGACTGTGTGGTGCCAGGACAACAACCTCTCCCTCAACGTGATTAAGACAAAGGAGATAATTGTGGACTACAGGAAAAGGAGGACCAAGCAAACCCCCATTCTCATTGACGGGGCTGTAGTGGAGCAGGTTGAGAGCTTCAAGTTCATTGGTGTCCACATCACCAACAAACTAACATGGTCCAAACACACCAAGACAGTCGTGAAGAGGGCATGACAAAACCTATTCCCCCTCAGGAGACTGAAAATATTTGGCATGGGTCCTCAGATCCTCAAAACGTTCTACAGCTGCACCATCGAGAGCATTCTGACTGGTTGCATCACTGCCTGGTATGGAAACTGCTCGGCCTCCGACCGCAAGGAACTACAGAGGGTAATGCGTACGGCCAGTACATCACTGGGGCTAAGCTTCCTGCCATCCAGGACCTCTATACCAGGCGATGTCAGAGGAAGGCCCTAAAAATTGTCAAAGACTCCAGCCACCCTAGTCATAGACTGTTCTCTCTGCTACCGCACGGCAAGCGGTACCGGAGCGCCAAGTCTAGGTCCAAGAGGCTTCTAAACAGCTTCTATCTCCAAGCCATAAGACTCCTGAACACCTAATCAAATGGCTAACCAGACTATTTGCAGTGCCCCCGCCCTCCCCACCCCCTCTCACCACCTCATTACACCACTGCTACTCTCTGTTGTCATCATCTATTCATAGTCACTTTAATAACTCTACCTACATGTACATATTACCTCAACTAACCGGTGCCCCCGCACATTGACTCTGTACCGGTACCTTGTATATAGTCTCGCTATTATTATTTTACTGCTGCTCTTTAATTACTTGTTACTTTTATTTCTTATTCTTATCTGTACTTTTTAAACTGCATTGTTGGTTAGGGGCTCGTAAGGTCACTATGGTCTACTACACCTGTTGTATTTGGTGCATGTGACTAATACAATTTGATTTGAGGTTTAGGGTTTAGTGAATGGTTTGTCCCAATACAATGCGTTTAGTTTTGGAAATATTTACGACTAATTTATTCCTTCTTACCCGATCCCGAAACGAACTAACTATTACCTACTTACTACTAACTAACTAACTATTAACTACTAACTACTAACTAAGAACTAACTAACTATTAAATACTAACTACGGACTAACTACTAACTAACTACTAACTAACTAACTAACTACTAACTAACTACTAACTATTCCCGGGAAGCGGAATTACTTTAGCTTCCTCCAGGCCTGAGGGCACACACTTTCTGGTAGGCTTACGTTGAAGATATGGCAAATGGGAGTGGCAATATCGTCCGCTATTATGCTCCAGTAATTTTCCATCCAGATTGTCAGACCCCGGTGCCCTGTCATCATTGATAAACAACAACAAAAAATTCCACCTCTTCTACACTGACTATTCTTGTCTTTTATAATTTGTTCCTATATACTTGGATGTGTAGTGTCAGTGTTTGTTGCTGGCATGTCATCCCTAAGTTTGCTTATCTTTCCAATGAAAAAGTAATTAAAGTATTTGGCAGTATCAGTGGGTTTTGTGATGAATGAGCCATCTGATTCAATGAGCCATCTGATTCAATGAGCCATCTGATTCAATGAGCCATCTGATTCAATGAGCCATCTGATTCAATGAGCCATCTGATTCAATGAGCCATCTGATTCAATGAGCCATCTGATTCAATGAATGATGGAGCCGAGTTGGCATTTTCCCCCAAAATGTCATTTAACGTGCTCCAAAGCGTTTTACTATCATTCTTTATATCATACTGTATATCTTTGTTTCAATGTATAGTACATTTTTATTTAGCTTAGTCACATGATTTCTTAATTTGCAATACGTTTGCCAATCAGTTGGGCTGCCAGACTTATTTGCCATACCTTTTGCCACGCCCCTTTCAACCATAAACTTTTTCGATTCCTCATCAATCCAAGGGGATTTAACAGTTTTTACAGTCATTTTTTTTAAACCTTTATGGGATCCGTGACCCCCCCCCCCCCCCCCCCCCCCCCCGAGGGACAGTTGAGCTAACGTAGGCTAATGTGATTAGCATGAGATTGTAAATAACAAAAAAAAAATCCCTAGACATATCTGATATGGACAGAAAGCTGCACTGTACAAATTAAAGTAGCTATTACAGTGAAAGAATACCATGCTATTGCTTGAAGAAAGTGCACAATTATGAACTTGAAAATGTATTAATAAACCAATAAGTCACATTTGGGCAGTCTTGATACAACATTTTGAACAGCTGAAGGTACCGAGCTGTCTGTTTAAAATACTAGAACACAGCTCGGTTACCCATGCATACCCCATAAGACATGCCACCAGAGGTCTATTCACAGTCCCCAAGTCCAGAACAGACAATGGGAGGTGCACAGTACTACATAGAGCCATGACTACATGGATAGTCATCAATTAGCCTTTTAAAATGATAAACTTGGATTAGCTAACACAACGTGCCATTGGAACACAGGAGTGATGGTTGCTGATAACGGGCCTCTGGACGCTTATGTAGATATTCCATAAAAAATCAGCAGTTTCCAGCTACAATAGTCATTTACAACATTAACAATGTCTACACTACATTTCTGATCAATTTGATGTTATTTTAATGGACAATTTGTTTTGCTTTTCATTCAAAAACAAGGAAATTTTTAAGTGACCCCAAACTTTTGAACGGTAGTGTATGTAGTTCTGTCATTGAGCTGTTCTTGTCTATTGATGTTCTGTATTATGTTTTATGTTCTTTGTGGACCCCAGGAAGAGTAACTGTTGCTTTTGCAACAGCTAATGGTGAGCCTAATAAAATACCAAAATATGACTTGACCATAATAACTGACCATCCAATGTTACTCCAAGGAGTTTAGCTTCTTCAACCATTTATACACAACTCCTGTTGAGGTTTAGGTCTACGAGAATGCTCTGAACCAAATACAATGCTTTTGGTTTTAGATGTATTTAAGACCAGTTTATTGTTAATTACTCATTCTGACACTGACTGTAACTCCTTGCTAAGAGTCTCAGTGAGCTCACTGTGCTGTAGGTGCTGATGTGTAGACTGTGCAATCATTAGCATACACAGTCATTTTAGCAAATCATTTGTAAAAATCGAGACGAGTAACGGCCCAAGGTAACTGCCTTGAAAGACATCGCACTGTACATATCTGTAAGAGAAGCTTCCATTGAAGAACACTCCCTGAGTTCTATTGGATAAGTAACTATCCAACCATGTGATGGCAGGTGATGTAAACCCATAACAAGTGAGTTTTTTTAAATAACAATTTATGATCAATAACATCAAATGCTACACTGAAATCTAACAAAATAGCTCCAAATATCATCTTATGATGCATTTATTTTAGCCAATCATCAGTCATCTGAGTCAGTGCAGTACAAGTTGAGTGCCCAAAGTCAGTAGTTTGTTTGTACACAATTGTCTCCATCAGTTTCCTAAGAACAGATAACAAAACAAATAAAGAACAAACGAAACGTGAAGCTACTGGTATGCACTCAGGCAACTCAATGTAGACAAGATCCCACCAACAAAGGACCAAGCAGCGTGCCCAGGAGGAAGAAGTATCCTGGACTTGGGAAGAGATCCTGGCAGGACAGGATTGCCTTCCTTGGCGGGAGTCGCCTAGGAGCATGAGAGGACAGCGACGAATTCGGGGGGGATGTAGGCCACAGAAACCCCAATACATTTTTGCCGGCTATACACACCAGGTCTCCAGTGCACCTTCACAACCCAGTACGTCCTGTTCCTGCTCCTCGCACTCTCCCTCAAGTGTGTGTCCCCAATCAGGTCCGTCCTGTTCCTCTTCCCCGCACTCGCCCTGAGGTGTGTGTCATCTGCCCGGTGCCACCTGTACCGGTCCCACGCATCAGGCCTCCAGTGCGCATCCACAGTCCAGTACGTCCTGTGCCTCTTCCCCGCACTCGCCCTGAGGTGCGTGTCATCAGCCCGGTGGCACTGTTACCGGTCCCACGCATCAGGCCTCCAGTGCGCCCCCACAGTCCAGAGCTTCCGGCGACAGTTCCCAGTCCGGAGCTTCCGGCGACAGTTCCAAGTCCGGAGCTTCCGGCGACAGTTCCCAGTCCGGAGCTTCCTGCGACAGTTCCCAGTCCGGAGCTTCCGGCGACAGTTCCCAGTCCGGAGCTTCCGGCGACAGTTCCCAGTCCGGAGCTTCCGGCGACGGGTCACGGTCCGGAACCTCCAACGACGGTCTGCGGTCCGGAACCTCCAGCGACGGTCTGCGGTTCGGAACCTCCAGCGACGGTCTGCGGTTCGGAACCTCCAGCGACGGTCTGCGGTCCGGAACCTCCAGCGACGGTCTGCGTTCCGGAACCTCCAGCGACGGTATGCGGTCCGGAACCTCCAGCGACAGTCCCCGGTCCGGAGCCTGCAGCGACGGTCCCCGGTCCGGAGCCTCCAGTGACGGTCCCCAGTCTAGAGTCTTCAGCAAGGAGCTGCGGTCCAGAGCCTCCGGCAATGATCCACGGTCCGGTTCCACAAAAGCGGAGGGATCAGCGTAAGGAGGGGGGGGGCTGTGTCCAGAAGCGGAGCCGCCACCGAGGGTAGATGCCCACCCAGGCCCTCCACCATAGGTTAAGGTTTGCGGCCGGGAGTCCGCACCTTTGGGGGGGGGGGGGGGGGGGTACTGTCACACCCTGACCTTAGATATCTCTGTTTTTCTATATATTTTGGTTAGGTCAGGGTGTGACTAGGGTGGGTACTCTCGTTTTGTATGTCTAGGGTTTTTGCATGTCATCTAGGGTTTTTGTATGTTTATGTTGGCCTGAAATGGTTCCCAATCAGAGACAGCTGTTTATCGTTGTCTCTGATTGGGGATCATATTTAGGTAGCCATTTTCCCCATTGTCAGTTGTGGGATCTTGTCTACATTGAGTTGCCTGAGTGCATACCAGTAGCTTCACGTTTCGTTTGTTCTTTATTTGTTTTGTTTTGGTGAGTTTCGATTTATTAAAATTATGTGGAACTCTACTCACGCTTTGCCTTGGTCTCATCCTTACGACGAATGTGACACAAAGCCTTTCCCATTGATTTTTATGTCATTTATCTTGTTTTGGTTACATATGTTTCTTATTATTTTGCTAAATTTAGTCACATAATAATATAATATATATTTTGACAGTATGTCAACCAATCAGCTCAACAACCTGACTTCTTTCCTTTTATGCATCATTGTTTTTAACCATACCCTTAATCATCAATCCAGGGGGCTGTAACAGTTCTCACAGTTAGTTCCAGGGGGCCGTAACAGTTCTCACAGTTAGTTCCAGGGGGCTGTAACAGTTCTCACAGTTAGTTCCAGGAGGCTGTAACTTCTCACAGTTAGTTCCAGGGGGCTGTAACAGTTCTCACAGTTAGTTCCAGGGGGCTGTAACAGATCTCACGGTTAGTTCCAGGGGACTGTAACAGTTCTCACAGTTAGTTCCAGGGGGCTGTAACAGTTCTCACAGTTAGTTCCAGGGGGCTGTAACAGTTCTCACAGTTAGTTCCAGGGGGCTGTAACAGTTCTCACAGTTAGTTCCAGGGGGCTGTAACAGTTCTCACAGTTAGTTCCAGGGGGCCGTAACAGTTCTCACAGTTAGTTCCAGGGGGCTGTAACAGTTCTCACAGTTAGTTCCAGGGGGCCGTAACACTTCTCACAGTTAGTTCCAGGGGGCTGTAACAGTTCTCACAGTTAGTTCCAGGGGGCTGTAACAGTTTTCACAGTTAGTTCCAGGGGGCTGTAACAGTTCTCACAGTTAGTTCCAGGGGGCTGTAACAGTTCTCACAGTTAGTTCCAGGGGGCTGTAACAGTTCTCACAGTTAGTTCCAGGGGGCTGTAACAGTTCTCACAGTTAGTTCCAGGGGGCCGTAACAGTTCTCACAGTTAGTTCCAGGGGGCTGTAACAGTTCTCACAGTTAGTTCCAGGAGGCTGTAACAGTTCTCACAGTTAGTTCCAGGGGGCTGTAACAGTTCTCACAGTTAGTTCCAGGGGGCCGTAACAGTTCTCACAGTTAGTTCCAGGGGGCCGTAACAGTTCTCACAGTTAGTTCCAGGGGGCTGTAACAGTTCTCACAGTTAGTTCCAGGGGGCTGTAACAGTTCTCACAGTTAATTTCAGGTGCATGCTTGTCAACAACGGGCAAGAATGATTTTTCCAATACTCCCAAGTGCTACATCTGGATTCTATTCCTATTTCTGTATCAAAGGTGCTGTCGAGTCTCAGAAATGATTAATATATTAACATTATCTAAGATTTGCAAATGACTAATGTCATGAATTTTGCTTCTGAGGCTGCATATATTTACAGTGCCAGTACACTAAAAGGGCTAATATCATAATTTTACAATTTCACAGTATTATTCCAACCCTGTGGAAAAAGATATATATAAAACACAGAAAAATCACGTTTTTGACTACACTGGACCTTTAAAAATGTGCAAATCAATTTAAAGTCATTTCTCCATCATACTCCAATGACATGACCGTTTAGAAAGTCACTCAATCATAAAATACATGTCTGTTATTTCACAATGCTTAATCAAGTCCACGAGCCACTCAGACGGAGACGTCCCATTTATAAATAGATGCTAATCAATATAATATAGGGTTACGTTCCAAATGGCGCCCTATTCCCTACCGTACTGGGCCCAGAGTGCTCTGATCAAAAGTTGTGCACTATATATTACATAGGGTGGTGTTTGTCACACAAATCATTTAATTCCAATGCTGCGGATTGCTGAACCTGGAGTTCAACCACTTTAGAATTCAACTTCCAAGTGGTGCTAATGTCAAGGAGACTGGCTAACTGTAACGTTTCCTATTGCGTTGCTCTCGTTTTAAAGCTTAGATTGGAAAATACTTTAAGAGGTCCTCAGGGGCAGACGGGGGTGAATAGGTAGACAGATCTCCCTTTGGCTTTTCTCTGTCGTCCCTTTACCTATATACCTGAGACACTTGGAAGGTGTCAGTAAGACAGAGAGAGAACAGTAAGACAGAGAACAGTAAGACAGAGAACAGTAAGACGGAGAACAGTAAGACGGAGAACAGTAAGACGGAGAACAGTAAGACGGAGAACAGTAAGACAGAGAACAGTAAGACGGAGAACAGTAAGACAGAGAACAGTAAGACGGAGAACAGTAAGACGGAGAACAGTAAGACAATAAGCGAGAGAACAGTAAGACGGAGAACAGTAAGACGGAGAACGGTAAGACGGAGAACGGTAAGACGGAGAACGGTAAGACGGAGAACGGTAAGACGGAGAGCGGTAAGACGGAGAACGGTAAGACGGAGAACGGTAAGACGGAGAACGGTAAGCCGGAGAACGGTAAGACGGAGAACGGTAAGACGGAGAACGGTAAGACGGAGAACGGTAAGACGGAGAACGGTAAGACGGAGAACGGTAAGACGGAGAACGGTAAGCCGGCGTGCGTGGATTAAATTCAGTAACTCTCCTTGGGTTATTACTTCTCCTGATTTGAGTGTAAGTACCTTTTGAATGTCCCCGAGACTCATTTCAACATTGAAATGCTCAGTCTGATCATGTGGGCGTGTTGATACAAAATTAAATATACTGTATTTACATAAACACCCCTGATTTGGCGGATAGGATTGAGCCTACCCCGTTTACCCCTTGAGGCGTCACTACAGACACCCTGGTTCGAATCCAAGCTGTATCACAACCGGCCACAATTGGCCCAGAGTCGTCGTTCATTATAAATAAGAATTTGTTCTTAACAGACTTGCCTACTTAAAACTTCTCTAGGGTAGGGGGCAGCATTCGGAATTTTGGATGAAAAGCATGCCCAAATTAAACTGCCTGCTTCTCGGGCCCAGAAGATATGATATGCATATAACTGGTAGATTTTGATAGAAAACACTCTAAAGTTTCCAAAACTGTTAAAATAGTGTCTGTGAGTATAACAGAACTAATTTGGCAGGCAAAAACCTGAGAAAAATCCATTCAGGAAGTAGGATGTTTTGGGGTTTTGTAGTTTTCTATTCAATGCCATTACAGTGTCCATTGTCTTAGGTCTCAAATTGCAGTTCCTATGCCTTCCACTAGATATCAACAGTCTTTAGAAATTGTTTCAGGCTTGTATTCTGAAAAATAAGGGAGTAAGAGCAGTTTGAATGAGTGGACCCTGCCGTGTCACAGAGCTTTTTCATGCGCTCGACCGAGTGCCTTTCATGTTTACCTTTTAAATTGACGACGTTATTGTCCGGTTGAAATATTATAGATTATTTAGGCTAAAAACAACCTGAGGATTGAATATAAACATCGTTTGACATTTTTCTATGAACTTTACGGATACAATTTGGATTTATTTGTCTGTCTGTTGTGACTGCGTTTGAGCCTGTGGATTACTGAAGAAAACGCGCGAACAAAACAGAGGTTTTTGGATATAAAGAGACTTTATCGAACAAAAGGAACATTTATTGAGTAAATGAATGTCTTCTGAGTGCAACCATATGAAGATCATCAAAGGTAAGGGATTAATTTTATCTCTATTTCTGACTTGTGTAACTCTTCTACTTGGCTGGTTACTGTTTGTAATGATTTGTCTGCAGGGCTATGTTCTCAAATAATCGTAAGGTATGCTTTCGCCGTAAAGCATTTTTAAAATCTGACACCGTGGTTGGATTCACAAGAAGTTAATCTTTAAACCTATGTAAAGTATGTTTTGTTTTCTGAATTTTTATAATGAGTATTTCTGTATTTGAATTTGGCGCCCTGCAGTTTCACTGGCTGTTGAAGAGGTGGGACGCTAACGTCTCACGTACCGTAGAGAGGTTTTAAATAAAGGTTAAATACAAAAAATTCAAATCACACTATCACACTCTAACACATTCTAACACTCTCTATCACACTCTAACACACTCTATCACACTCTAACACACTCTATCAAACAGACACATTCTAACACACACTATCACATTCTAACACACTCTATCACTCTCTAACACATTCTAACACTCTCTATCACACTCTAACACACTCTATCACACTCTAACACACTCTATCAAACAGACACATTCTAACACACACTATCACATTCTAACACACTCTATCAAACAGACACATTCTAACACACACTATCACACTCTAACACACTCTATCAAACAGACACACTCTAACACACTCTATCACACACTAACACACTCTATCACACACTAACACACTCTATCACACTCTAACACACTCTATCACACACTAACACTCTCTATCACACTCTAACACACTCTATCACACTCTAACACACTCTATCAAACAGACACATTCTATCACACTCTAACACATTCTAACACTCTCTAACACACTCTAACACACTCTATCACACTCTAACACACTCTATCAAACAGACACATTCTAACACACACTATCACATTCTAACACACTCTATCAAACAGACACATTCTAACACACACTATCACACTCTAACACACTCTAACACACTCTATCAAACAGACACACTCTAACACACTCTATCACACACTAACACACTCTATCACACACTAACACACTCTATCACACTCTAACACACTCTATCACACTCTAACACACTCTATCACACTCTAACACACTCTATCACATTCTAACACACTCTATCACATTCTAACACACTCTATCACACACTAACACACTCTATCACACACTAACACACTCTATCACACTAACACACTCTATCACACACTAACACACTCTATCACACACTAACACACTCTATCACACTCTATCACACACTAACACACTCTATCACACACTAACACACTCTATCACACTCTAACACACTCTATCACATTCTAACACACTCTATCACACACTAACACACTCTATCACACTCTAACACACTCTATCACACTCTATCACACTCTAACACACTCTATCACACACTAACACACTCTATCACACTCTAACACACTCTATCACACACTAACACACTCTATCACACTCTTAACACACTCTATCACACACTAACACACTCTATCACACACTAACACACTCTAACACACTCTATCACACACTAACACACTCTATCACACACTAACACACTCTATCACACACTAACACACTCTATCACACTCTAACACACTCTAACACACTCTAACACACTCTATCACACACTAACACACTCTATCACACACTAACACACTCTATCACACACTAACACACTCTATCACACACTAACACACTCTATCACACACTAACACACTCTATCACACTCTAACACACTCTATCACACTCTAACACACTCTATCACACTCTAACACACTCTATCACACACTAACACACTCTATCACACTCTAACACACTCTATCACACACTAACACACTCTAACACACTCTAACACACTCTATCACACACTAACACACTCTAACACACTCTAACACACTCTATCACACTCTAACACACAGACACATTCTATCACACTCTTAACACATTCTAACACACACCATCATACTAACACATTCTATCACACACCATCATACTAACACATTCTATCACACTCTAACACACAGACACATTCTATCACACTCTAACACACACCATCATACTAACACATTCTATCACACTCTAACACACAGACACATTCTATCACACTCTAACACACACCATCATACTAACACATTCTATCACACTCTAACACACAGACACATTCTATCACACTCTAACACACACCATCATACTAACACATTCTATCACACACCATCATACTAACACATTCTATCACACTCTACACACACGTCATTTTTCATTGCATAGTTTGTATATCCTTGTATGTAACATTTGTGTGACTGTTCTTGTCTATCAGTTTATGAGCTTTAGTTTTTTGTGGGGCCCGGAAGAGTATCTGCTGCTCCTGGAGAACCTAGCAAACATATAAATAAACAAATAGTGCACTACTTTTGACCAGAACCCACAGGGTGCATGCATAGTCCATTTGGGGATGCCACTTCTTAGGGAATAGGGTGCCATTTGGGACACATGGAAAATAGAGGATGACTTGTTTCTGGTTCTCCTCATGGAGAACTTCCACAGGGAGCGTCCAGTTGAAATCACTCAACGCTTCACAAATGGCACCCTCTTCCCTATTTAGTGCAAAACATTTGACCAGGGCCCATATATACGGAATAGTGTGTCGTTTGGGACGGCACACATTGTTGAACGCTTCCCTTAGCCTTATTCCCTTTTACTCTACAATGTTTACGTTAGCTCTGAGTAGAGAGGGGGCCAGGGATCAAGCAGAGGTGTTGAAAGGAGTGGACCACAATCCCTCCGGCAGGCTGAGAGAGGACCCCTGTTCCACATCCAGAGATGTTCTGTCTTAACACAGGATTCATCAGAGATGTTCTGTCTTAACACAGGATTCATCAGAGATGTTCTGTCTTCATACAGGATTCATCAGAGATGATCTGTCTTCGTATAGGATTCATCAGAGATGTTCTGTCTTAATACAGGATTCATCAGAGATGTTCTGTCTCCATATATGATTCATCAGAGATGTTCTGTCTTAATACAGGATTCATCAGAAATGTTCTGTCTCCGTATAGGATTCATCAGACATGTTCTGTCTCCGTATAGGATTCATCAGAGATGTTCTGTCTCCATATAGGATTCATCAGAGATGTTCTGTCTTAATACAGGATTCATCAGAGATGTTCTGTCTTAACACAGGATTCATCAGAGATGTTCTGTCTTAATACAGGATTCATCACAGATGTTCTGTCTCCATATAGAATTCATCAGAGATGTTCTGTCTCCATATAGGATTCATCAGAGATGTTCTGTCTTAATATAGGATTCATCAGAGATGTTCTGTCTTCATACAGGATTCATCAGAGATGTTCTGTCTTCGTATAGGATTCATCAGAGATGTTCTGTCTTAATACAGTATTCATCAGAGATGTTCTGTCTCCATATAGGATTCATCAGAGATGTTCTGTCTTAATATAGGATTCATCAGAGATGTTCTGTCTTCATACAGGATTCATCAGAGATGTTCTGTCTTCATACAGGATTCATCAGAGATGTTCTGTCTTAATACAGGATTCATCAGAGATGTTCTGTCTTAATACAGGATTCATCAGAGATGTTCTGTCTTAATATAGGAATCATCAGTGATGTCTTCACTGCCCAGTGACACGAGCCTACCAGACGACCTAAATAACTACTAGACTCGCTTGGAGGCAAGCAACACTGAAGCATGCATGAGAACATCAGCTCTCTGGATGACTTTGTGATCACGCGCTCCGTAGCCAATGTGAGTAAGACTAGGCAGGTAGCCTAGTGGTTAAAGCGTTGGGCCAGTAACCGAAAGGCTGGATCGAATCCCTGAGCTGACAAGGTAAACATCTGTTGTTCTGCCCCTGAACAAGGCAGTTAACCCACTGTTCTTAGGCCGTCATTGTAAATAAGAATTTGTTCTTAATTAACTGACTTGCCTAGTTAAAAACGTTTTTAAAAACAGGTCAACATTCACAAGGGCCAGCGGATTACCAGGACGTGTACTCCGAGCATGCGCTGACCAAATGGCAATTTTCTCCACTGACATTTTCAACCTGTACCTGACCGAGTCTGTAATACGAACAATTTTCAAACAGACCACCATAGTCCCTGTGCCCAAGAACACCAAGGTAACCTGCCTAGTACTCACATCCGAAGCCATGAAGTGCTTTGAAAGGCTGGTCATGGCTCACATCAACACCATTTTCCCAGAAACCCTTAGACCCACTCCTATTTGCATACCGCCCCAACAGATCCACAGATGACGCAATCTCTATTGCACTCCACACTGCCATTTCCCACCTGGACAAAAGGAACACCTATGTGAGAATGTTGTTCATTGACTACAGCCAGCGTTCAACACCATAGTGCCCTCCAAGCTCATCACCAAGCTAAGGACCCTGGGACTAAACACCTCCCTCTGCAACTGGATCCTGGACTTCCTGACGGGCCACCCACAGCTGGTAAGCGTAGGTAACAACACATCTGCCACACTGATCTTCAACACAGGGGCCCCTCAGGGTTGTGTGCTCAGTCTCCTCCTGTATTCCCTGTTCACCCAAGACTGCATGGCAAAGCACGACTCCAACACCATCATTAAGTTTGCCAATGACACAACAGTGGTAGGCCTGATCACCGACAACGATGAGACTATAAGGAGGAGGTCAGAGACCTGGCAGTGTGGTGCCAGGATAACAAACTCTCCCTCAATGTGGTCAAGACTAAGGAGATGATTGTGGACTACAGGAAAAGGAGGACCTAGCACGCCCCCATTCTCATCGACGGGGCTGCAGTGGAGCAGGTTGAGAGCTTCAAGTTCATTGGTGTCCACATCACCAACAAACTATCATGGTCCAAACAGACCAAGACAGTCGTGAAGAGGGCACGACAACGTATATTCCCCCTCAGGAGACTGAAACGATTTGGCATGGGTCCTCAGGTCCTCAAAAAGTTTTACAGCTGCACCATCAAGAGCATCCTGACTGGTTGCATCACTGCCTGGTATGGAAACTACTCGGCCTCAGACCGCAAGGCGCTACAGAGGGTAGTGCGTACGGCCCAGTACATCACTGGGGCCAAGCTTCCTGCTATCCTGGACCTCTATACCAGGCGGTGTCAAAGGAAGGCACAAAACATTTCCAAAGACTCCAGCCACCCTAGTCATGGACTGTTCCCTCTGCTACTGCATGGCATGTTGTACCGGAGTGCCAAGTCTACATCGAAAAGGCTTCGAAACAGCTTCTACCCCCAAGCCAAAAGACTCCTGAACATCTAAGCAAATGGCTTCCCTGAATATTTGCATTTCCCTACCCCACCCTACATTTTTACACTGCTGCTACTCTCTGTTTATTATCTATGCAAAGTCGCTTTACCTCTTCCTACATGTATATATTACCTCAATTACCTCGACTAACCAGTGCCCCCGCACATTGATTCTGTACCGGTACACCTCTGTATATAACCTCCACATTGACTCTGTACCGGTACTCTCTGTATATAACCTCCACATTGACTCTGCACCGGTACCCCCCTGTATATAGCCTCGCTACTGTTATTTTATTGTTACACCTTAATTATTTGTTATTTTTTCTATTCTTCATTATTTAGAATTTTTTACTTCAGTTTATTTTTGTAAATATTTTCTTAACTCTTATTTTCTTTAACTGCATTGTTGGTTAAGGGCATGTAAGTAAGCATTTCACTGTAGAGTCTACACCTGTTGTAATCGGCGCATATGACAAATAAAATTTGATTTGATTTGAAAATGTAGAAAAATGTAAAAATTAAGAAAAATCCTTGAATGACTAGTTGTGTCCAAACGTTTGACTGGTACTGTACATTTAAATATGTCCACAGTGTGTCCGGATATCCTTTTCCCACGCTATATTCAAATGCCAGTACGCATTCTACAAATGGTGGAAAAGGCAACATATGATAATAACACAACAACAACTGATGGCAGTAGCTAACTACTGTAGCTAACTGATCTACTTCCGGCGCCGACCGAGATGGCCGCCTCGCTTCGCGTTCCTTGGAAAATATGCAGTATTTTGTTTTTTTATGTGTTATTCCTTACATTGGTACCCCAGGTAATCTTAGGTTTCATTACATACAGTCGGGAGGAACTACTGAATATAAGAGCAACGTCAACTCACCACCGTTACAACCAGGAATATGACTTTCCCGAAACGGATCCAGTGTTTTGCCTTCCACCCAATACAATGGATCTGATCCCAGCCGGCGACCCTATGCGACGCCGTAAAAGGGGCAAACGTAGCGGTCTCCTGGTCAGGCTTCGGAGACGGGCACATCGCGCTCCACTCCCTAGCATACTACTCGCCAATGTCCAGTCTCTTGACAATAAGGTTGATGAAATCCGAGCAAGGGTAACATTCCAGAGAGACATCAGAGATTGTAACGTTCTCTGCTTCACGGAAACATGGCTAACTCAAGAGACGCTAACGGAGTCGGTGCAGCCAGCTGGTTTCTTCACGCATCGCGCCGACAGAAACATACATCTTTCTGGTAAGAAGAGGGGCGGGGGTGTATGCCTTATGATTAACGAGACGTGGTGTGATCATAACAACATACAGGAACTCAAGTCATTCTGTTCACCTGATCTAGAATTCCTCACAATCAGATGTCGACCGCATTATCTACCAAGGGAATTCTCTTCGATTATAATCACAGCCGTATATATTCCCCCCCAAGCAGACACATCGATGGCCCTGAACGAACTTTATCTGACTCTTTGTAAACTGGAAACCACACACCCTGAGGCTGCATTCATCGTAGCTGGGGATTTTAACAAGGCTAATCTGAAAACAAAACTCCCTAAATTCTATCAGCATATCGATTGTGCTACCAGGGCTGGTAAAACCTTGGATCATTGTTATACTAACTTCCGCGACGCATATAAGGCCCTCCCCCGCCCTCCTTTCGGAAAAGCTGACCACGACTCCATTTTGTTGCTTCCAGCCTACAAACAGAAACTAAAACAACAAGCTCCCTCGCTCAGGTCTGTTCAACGCTGGTCCGACCAATCTGATTCCACGCTTCAAGACTGCTTCGATCACGTGGATTGGAATATGTTCCGCATTGCGTCCAACAACAATATTGACGAATACGCTGATTCGGTGAGCGAGTTCATTCGAAAGTGCATTAACGATGTCGTACCCACAGCAACGATTAAAACATTCCCAAACCAGAAACCGTGGATTGACGGCAGCATTCGCGTGAAACTGAAAGCGCGAACCACTGCTTTTAACCAGGGCAAGGTGACCGGAAACATGACCGAATACAAACAGTGTAGCTATTCTCTCCGCAAGGCAATCAAACAAGCTAAGTCCCAGTATAGAGACAAAATAGAGTCGCAATTCAACAGCTCAGACACAAGAGGTATGTGGCAGGGTCTACAGTCAATCACGGATTACAAAAAGAAAACCAGCCCCGTCGCGGACCAGGATGTCTTGCTCCCAGACAGGCTAAATAACTTTTTTGCTCGCTTTGAGGACAATACAGTGCCACTGACACGGCCCGCTACCAAAACCTGCGGGCTCTCCTTCACTGCAGCCGAGGTGAGTAAAACATTTAAACGTGTTAACCCTCGCAAGGCTGCAGGCCCAGACGGCATTCCCAGCCGCGTCCTCAGAGCATGCGCAGACCAGCTGGCTGGTGTGTTTACGGACATATTCAATCAATCCTTATCCCAGTCTGCTGTTCCCACATGCTTCAAGAGGGCCACCATTGTTCCTGTTCCCAAGAAAGCTAAGGTAACTGAGCTAAACGACTACCGCCCCGTAGCACTCACTTCCGTCATCATGAAGTGCTTTGAGAGACTAGTCAAGGACCATATCACCTCCACCCTGCCGGACACCCTAGACCCACTCCAATTTGCTTACCGACCCAATAGGTCCACAGACGACGCAATCGCAACCACACTGCACACTGCCCTAACCCATCTGGACAAGAGGAATACCTATGTGAGAATGCTGTTCATCGACTACAGCTCAGCATTTAACACCATAGTACCCTCCAAACTCGTCATCAAGCTCGAGACCCTGGGTCTCGACCCCGCCCTGTGCAACTGGGTCCTGGACTTCCTGACGGGCCGCCCCCAGGTGGTGAGGGTAGGTAACAACATCTCCACCCCGCTGATCCTCAACACTGGGGCCCCACAAGGGTGCGTTCTGAGCCCTCTCCTGTACTCCCTGTTCACCCACGACTGCGTGGCCATGCACGCCTCCAACTCAATCATCAAGTTTGCGGATGACACTACAGTGGTAGGCTTGATTACCAACAACGACGAGATGGCCTACAGGGCGGAGGTGAGGGCCCTCGGAGTGTGGTGTCAGGAAAATAACCTCACACTCAACGTCAACAAAACAAAGGAGATGATTGTGGACTTCAGGAAACAGCAGAGGGAGCACCCCCCTATCCACATCGACGGGACAGTAGTGGAGAAGGTGGAAAGTTTTAAGTTCCTCGGTGTACACATCACGGACAAACTGAATTGGTCCACCCACACAGACAGCGTTGTGAAGAAGGCGCAGCAGCGCCTCTTCAACCTCAGGAGGCTGAAGAAATTCGGCTTGTCACCAAAAGCACTCACAAACTTCTACAGATGCACAATCGAGAGCATCCTGTCGGGCTGTATCACCGCCTGGTACGGCAACTGCTCCGCCCACAACCGTAAGGCTCTCCAGAGGGTAGTGAGGTCTGCACAACGCATCACCGGGGGCAAACTACCTGCCCTCCAGGACACCTACACCACCCGATGTCACAGGAAGGCCATAAAGATCATCAAGGACAACAACCACCCAAGCCACTGCCTGTTCACCCCGCTATCATCCAGAAGGCGAGGTCAGTACAGGTGCATCAAAGCAGGGACCGAGAGACTGAAAAACAGCTTCTATCTCAAGGCCATCAGACTGTTAAACAGCCACCACTAACATTTAGCGGCCGCTGCCAACATACTGACTCAACTCCAGCCACTTTAATAATGGGAATTGATGGAAGTTATGTAAAAATGTACCACTAGCCACTTTAAACAATGCCACTTAATATAATGTTTACATACCCTACATTACTCATCTCATATGTATATGTATATACTGTACTCTATATCATCTACTGCATCTTGCCATCTTTATGTAATACATGTATCACTAGCCACTTTAAACTATGCCACTTTAAGTTTACATACCCTACATTACTCATCTCATATGTATATACTGTACTCTATACCATCTACTGCATCTTGCCTATGCCGTTCTGGACCATCACTCATTCATATATCTTTATGTACATATTCTTTATCCCTTTACACTTGTGTGTATAAGGTAGTAGTTGTGGAATTGTTAGGTTAGATTACTTGTTGGTTATTACTGCATTGTCGGAACTAGAAGCACAAGCATTTCGCTACACTCGCATTAACATCTGCTAACCATGTGTATGTGACAAATAAAATTTGATTTGATTTGATTTGAGCCAGCTAACCTCTGTAGTTAGCCAGCAAGCTAGCAAGCAACGCTAAAGGGATTACAAATGTGTTAGCATAACTCTAACCAAACAACAAATATTAGCTAGCTGGTTAGCATTTACGAGGTCAGCAAACACGTTCGTCACACGCTAGGAACATATTTCCTCCAACATTATAATGAAAAGGTAGGTCTCTAGGTCCCAAAATACACGTTTTTACGGAGACTTCTGGGGGAGTGCTAATGACATAGCCCACTGTATGTTCCAGACTGTGGAGAAATGCCTCCCTGACCACTTCCTGATCTGAACACAATCAGACCACAAAGCGACTTTTGTGCGTCTAGTACCCGTCTTTTCAATGCGATCTTCATATTCTGATAGCAGAAGTCGCATGTAAGTGTTAAGTGTAACCACTCCTGGAGCGTCGTATGTTTCTCCATTTCTCAACAGGCCAGGCGAGCAGACCATTTACTTTTTAAACTCTAGATGGTTGGAGTCTAGGAGTCATTAGAGCAGAAGTAGTCTATTATTAATTATCTTATATTTATCTTACAATGGTAATAAACATTAAACTTGAAGTAGGACTATATGTATCTTTCAATGGTAATATATATTATAAACTTGAAGTAGGAATCCTTCAGTAGGATTATATTTATCTTTCATGAGATGTTACCCCACTCTTCCACCAAGGCATCTGCAAGTTCCCGGACATTTCTGGGGGGAATGGCCCAAGCCCTCACCCTCCGATCCAACAGGTCCCAGACGTGCTTAATGGGATTGAGATCCGTGCTCTTCGCTGGCTATGGCAGAACACTGATATTCCTGTCTTACAGGAAATCCCACACAGAACAAGCAGTATGTCTTGTGGCATTGTCATGCTGGAGGGTCATGTCAGGATGAGCCTGCAGGAAGGGTACCACATGAGGGAGGAGGATGTCTTCCCTGTAACACACAGCGTTGAGATTTGCCTGCAACGACAACAAGCTCAGTCCGATGATGCTGTGACACACCGCCCCAGACCATGACAGACCCTCCCCCTCCAAATTGATCCCTCTACAGAGTAAAGGCCTCGGTGTAACGCTCATTCCTTTGACGATAAATGCAAATCTGACCATCACCCCTGGTGAGACAAAACCGTGACTCGTTGTAAAGAGCACTTTTTTGCCAGTCCTGTCTGGTCCAGCGACGGTAGGTTTGTGCCCATAGGCGGTGACGATGCTGGTGTTGTCTGGAGGGGACCTGCCTTACAACAGGCCAACAGGCCCTCAGTCCAGCCTCTCTCAGCCTATTGCGGACAGTCTGAGCACTGATGGAGGGATTGTGCATTCCTGGTGTAACTCGGGCAGTTGTTGTTGTCATCCTGTACCTGTCCCACAGGTGTGATGTTCGGATGTACCGATCCTGTGCAGGTGTTGTTACACGTGGTCTGCCACAGCGAGGATGATCAGCTGTCTGCCCTGTCTCCCTGTAGCGCTGTCTTAGGCGTCTCACAGTACAGACATTGCTATTTATTGCCCTGGCCACATCTGCAATCCTCATGCCTCCTTGCAGCATGGCTAAGACATGTTCACACAGATGAGCAGGGACCCGTGGCATCTTTCTTTTGGTGTTTTTCAGAGTCAGTAGAAAGGCCTCTTTAGTGTCCTAAATTTTCATAACTGTGACCTTAATTGCCTACCATCTGTAAGCTGTTAGTGTCTTAACGACCGTTCCACAGGTCCATGTTCATTAATTGTTTATGGTTCATTGAACAAGCTTGGGAGACTGTGTTTAAACCCTTTACTATGAAGTTATTTGGATTTTTACGAACAATCTTTGAAAGACAGGGTCCTGAAAAAGGGACGTTTCTTTTTTTGTTGAGTTTATGTAAAGGGGGGAACCTGATCCTAGATGACGCCGACAGAGATGGTCGCCTCGCTTCGAGTCCTTAGGAAACTATGCAGCATTTTGTTTTTATTGTATTATTTCTTACATTGTTAGCCCAGAAAATCTCAAGTGTTATTACATACAGCCGGGAAGAACTATTGGATATAAGAGTGACGACATTACGACCAGGAATACAACTTTCCTGAAGCGTATCCTTTGTTCTGACCACCACCCAGGACATTGGGTCTAATCCCAGAGGCCGACCCAAAACAATGTCGTAGACAGTAAAGAGGTAGACAGAGCTGCCTCCTGCTCAGACTTCGAAGGCGTGCACATCACCCACCGCTTCCGAGTATACTACTCGCCAATGTCCAGTCTGTAGACAACAAGGTAGAAAAAATTAGGGCAAGGGTTGCCTTCCAGAGAGAGATCAGAGATTGTAACATTCTCTGTTTCACGGAAACATGGCTCTCTCGGGACATGTTGTCGGAGTCGGTACAGCCACCGGGTTTCTTAACTTCTTATGGATAGGGGGCAGCATTTTCACGTTTGGATGAAAAGCGTGCCCAGAGTAAACGGCCTGCTACTCAGTCCCAGTTGCTAATATATGCATATTATTAGTAGATTTGGATAGAAAACACTCTGACGTTTCTAAAACTGTTGGAATGATGTCTGTGAGTATAACAGAACTTATATGGCAGGCAAAAACCTGAGAAAGAAAATCCAACCAGGAAGTGGGAAATCTGAGGTTGGTCGTTTTTCAACTCAGCCCCTATTTAAGATACAATGGGATTTGGGTCATGTTGCACTTCCTAAGGCTCCCACTAGATGTCAAAAGTCTTTAGAACCTTGTCTGATGCTTCTACTGTGAGGTAGGGCCGAATGAGAGGGGAATGAGTCAGAGGTCTGCCAGCAGCCACGAGCTGGTCATGCACATTCACATGAGAGGTAGCTCCCGTTCCATTTGCTTTTCTGAAGACAAAGGAATTCTCTGGTTGGAACATTATTGAAGATTTATGTTAAAAACATCCTAAAGATTGACATTTATTGTGGAACTGGGATTCCTGGGAGTGCATTCTGACGAAGATCATCAAAGGTAAGTGAATATTTATAATGCTTTTTCTGACTTATGTTGACTCCAACATGGCGGATATCTTCTTGGGTTGTTTTGGTCTCTGAGCGCCGTACTGAGATTATTGCATGGTTTGCTTTTTCCATAAAGTTTTTGGGAAATATGACACTGCGGTTACATTAAGGAGAAGCATATCTTTAAATCTGTGAATAACACTTGTATCTTTTATCAATGTTTATTATGAGTATTTCTGTGATTTGATGTGGCTCTGTGCAAATTCGCGGGATGTTTTGGAGGCAAAGCCAAATGTAAACTGAGGTTTTTGGATATAAATATGAACTTGATCGAACAAAACATACATGTATTGTGTAACATGTTGTCCCAGGAGTGTCATCTGATGAAGAATATCAAAGGTTAGTGATTAATTTTATCAATATTTCAGCTTTTTGTGACTCCTCTCTTTGCTTGGAATATCGCTGTATGCTTTCTGTGACTAGTTGCTGACCTAACATAATGATATGTTCTGCTTTCGCCAAAAAGCTTTTTTGAAATCGGACACTGTGGTTGGATTAACAAGAATTTTATTGTTAAAATGGTGTCTAATACTTGTATGTTTGAGAAAATGTAATTATGAGATTTCTGTTGATTGAATTTGGCGCCCTGGAATTTCATTGGCTGTTGGTGAGCGGTTCCACTAGCGTTTAAACAATAAACAACTCTCTGGGAAGAAGAAGGGCGGGGGTGTATGCTTCACGATTAACGACTCATGGTGTAATCATAACAACATACAGGAACTCAAGTCCTTTTTGTTCACCTAACCTAGAGTTCCTTACAATCAAATGCCGACAATATTATCTCCCAAGAGAATTCTCGTCGGTTATTGTCACAGTTGTGTATATCCGCCCTCAAGCAGTACCACGATGGCCCTCAAGGAACTTCACTGGACTCTTTGTAAACTGGAAACCATATATCCTGAGGCTGCATTTATGGTAACTGGGGATTTTAACAAAGCACATCTGAGAACAAGGAAACCTAAATTCTACCAGCACATTGATTGTAGCACTCACACGGTCAATACACTGGATCACTGCTACTCTAACTTCCGCGATGCATACAAGGCCCTCCCCCGCCCTCCCTTCGGCAAAACCGACCACGACTCCATTTTGCTCCTACTGTCCTATAGGCAGAAACTCAAACAGGATGTACACTTGACAAGAACCATTCAACGCTGGTCTGACCAATCAGAATCCACGCTTCAAGATTGTTTTGATCAATTGTGTTCCGGAAATGTTCCGGGCAGCCTCAGAGAATAACATTGATTTATACGCTGATTCTGTGACTGAGTTTATAAGGAAGTGTATAAGATATGTTGTACCCACTGTGACTATTAAAACCTACCCTAACCAGAAACCGTGGAAAGATGGTGGCATTCACGCAAAACTGAAAGTACGAACCATCGCATTTAACCATGGAAAGATGACTGGGAATATGGCCGAAAATATACTGTGTATTTATTCCCTCCGCAAGGTAATCAAACAAACAAAATGTCGGTATAGGGACAAAGTGGAGTCGCAATTCAACGGCTCAGACACAAGACCTATGTGGCAAGTTCTACAGGAAATGACGGACTACAAAAAGAAAACTAGCCACGTCACGAATACCGACGTCTTGCTTCCAGACAAACTAAACACCTTCTTTGCCCGCTTTGAGGATAATACAGTGCCACCGACGCGGCCTGCTACCAAGGACTGCAGCCCCCCCCCCTCTCCTTCTCCGTGGCAGATGTGAGTAAGACATTTAAACATGTTAGCCCTCGCAAGGCTGCTGGCCCAGATGGCATCCCTAGCCGCTTCCTCAGAGCATACGCAGACCAGCTGGCTGGTGTGTTTACGGACATATTCAATCTCTCCCTATCACAGGATGCTGTCCCCACGTGCTTCAAGATGGCCACCATTGTTCCTGTACCCAAGAAGGCAAAGATAACTGAACTAAATTACTATTGCCCCGTAGCATTCACTTCTGTCATCATGAAGTGTTTTGAGAGACTAGTCAAGGATAATTTCACCTCCACCCTACCTGCCAACCTAGACCCACTTCAGTTTACATACCACCCCAACAGGTCCACAGACAATGCAATTGCCATCACACTGCACACTTCCCTTTCCCATCTGGACAAGAGGAATACCTATGTAAGAATGCTGTTCATTGACTACAGCTCAGCATTCAACACCAAAGTACCCTTCAAGCTCATCATCAAGCTGGAGGCCCTGAGTCTCAACCCCGCCCTGTGTAATTGGGTCCTGGACTTTCTGACGGGCCGCCCCCAGGTGGTGAAAGCAGGAAACAATATCTCCACTTCGCTGATCCTCAACACTGGGGCCCCACAAGGGTGTGTGCTCAGCCCTCTCCTGTAATCCCTGTTTACCCACAACTGCATGGCCATGTATGCCTCCAACTCAATCATCAAGTTTGCAGACGACACAACAGTAGTGGGCTTGATTACCAACTACGACGAGACGGCCTACAGGGAGGAGGTGAGGCATTTGGAGTGTGGTGTCAGGAAAATAACCTCCCACTCAACGTCAACAAAACAAAGGAGATGATCGTGGACTTCAGGAAACAGCAGCGGGAGCACCCCTCTGTCCACATTGATGGGACAGTAGTGGAGAAAGTGGAAAGTTTTATGTTCCTCGACGTACACATCACAGACAAACTGAATTGGTCCACCCACACAGACAGTGTGGTGAAGAAGGAACAACAGCAATAGCGCCGATTCAACCTCAGGAGGCTGAAGAAATTTGGCTTGTCACCTAAAACCCTCACAAACTTTTACAGATGCACAATTGAGAGCATCCTGTCGGGCTGTATCACCGCCATCACCGGGGGCAAACTACCTGCCCTCCAGGACACCTACAGCACCCGATGTCACAGGAAGGCCAAAAAGATCATCAAGGACAACAACCACCTGAGCCACTGCCTGTACACCCCGCTACCATCCAGAAGGTAAGGTCAGTACAGGTGCCTCAAAGCTGGGATCGAGAGACTGAAAAACAGGTTCTATCTCAAGGCCATCAGACTGTTAATGTCACGTTCCTGACCTTGTTTTCCTTTTGTATAGTTGTGTTTAGTGGGTCAGGACGTGAGCTGGGTGGGCAGTCTGTGTTGTTTGTTCTATGTTTAGTGTCAGGTTTAATTGACCTTGTATGGCTCTCAATCAGAGGCAGGTGTTTTACGTTTTCCTCTGATTGAGAACCATATATAGGTAGGTTGTTTCACATTGTTTGTTGTGGGTGGTTGTCTTCCGTGTCTGTGTATGTTGCACCACACGGGACTGTTTCGGTTTGTCGTTCGTGTATGTAGTCTGTTCCTGTTCGTGCGTTCTTCGTATATTGTAAGTTCTCAAGTCCAGGTCTGTCTACATCGTTTATTTGTTTTGTAGGTTGTTGAAGTGTTTTCGTGTTTCGTCTATCATTTAAATAAACCAGTATGTCAAACTATCACGCTGCGCATTGGTCCTCTGATCCTTCTCGCCTCTCCTCGTCTGAGGAGGAGGACGAAGTAGACGATCGTTACAGTTAAACAGCTGTCACTAACACAGAGAGGCTGCTGCCTACATACAGACTCGATTCATTGACCACTTTAATAAATGATTCACTAGTCACTTTAAATAATGACACTTTAATGTTGTTTACATATCTTGCATTACTCATCTCATATGTATATACTGTATTTTAAACCATCTATTGCATCTTGCCTATGCCGCTCGGTCATCACTCATCCATATATTTAAATGTACATATTCTTATTCCATCCCTTTAGATGTGTGTGTATTAGGTAGTTGTTGGGAAATTGTTCGATAACTTGTTAGCTATTACTGCACTGTCAGAGCTAGAAGCACAAGCATTTCCGCTACACTTACATTAACATCTGTTAACCATGTGTATGTGACCAATAACATTAGATTTGATTTGACTCTTACTAGTGAATAAGAGGTCTAGGGTTCTGGGAGGTGATGGGGTAATGTTGGTAGAGGATGTGTGTGTGTGTGTGTGTGTGTGTGTGTGTGTGTGTGTGTGTGTGTGTGTGTGTGTGTGTGTGTGTGTGTGTGTCTGTGTGTGTGTGTGTGTGTGTGTGTGTGTGTGTGTGTGTGTGTGTGTGTGTGTGTGTGTGTGTGTGTGTGTGTGTGTGTGTGTGTGTGTGTATGTGTGTGTGTGTGTGTGTGTGTGTTATTGTCAGTGTTATATTAGAGGAAGCTCTGGATTAGCACCAGTGTAAACACTGGCGTGATTTCTGGAGCGAGGTGGTGGTTTGGGATAAATGTTATCCTAACGTTGAACCTTTTAGAGAGGAGACTTTGTGATTAGATCTCTTGGTTGTGTAGGGAGAACATCGCTATCCATTAAGTACTGTCCATTTGTCTCTTTAGTTATTATCACATATAGAATAAACACGGCTAAAATCAGACCTTGTTTGTTTTAGCAAGTGATGAGTTACCTAACAAATGTCATTTATCATGTCAATGGCTTTTAGGGGTTGAGGGTTTGACAAGGGGCAGATTGTGAAAATAAAGGTTATTTCAAAAGAGATGAGAAAATATATATATTATATTTATATATAAATAAAGACAGATCAAAACCGCTCTCTGTCTTTTAAAAGTGCAGACATTAAGCTTATTTTTCTGCTCAGTTTATGTTCAGTTGAAACCAAAAAGCCTCAGAATTATACATACAGTACTACAGGACTATCACTAAATCCCCCCCCCCACCCCCGCGCCCCGCAGAAAGGAGCCTCTAAATTGACATGACTGTATATGTCCTCGTTAACCATAATGTCTTTCGTCTCAACATTTATTCTTAGGCACTAATCATAGATCTATCCAAATTGTGACGGGAAAAGACTTGCAAGATCTCAACAAGGCCACAACCAGAAAGACCCTTGGATATTTCTGGCATGGCGTCTTCTTGTGATATTCCATCCATATACAAGCTGCAGGTTAGAGACAGTGCAGGGACACATTAATAACGGCCTTCTTGTACCGCAGTGTCATTCTCTGTGGTGTGGTATGTGGAAGGGGAGGGCTAACGAATCACCCAATCCCATCGTTTTGTTCGACGCTGATGCTTCCACTGTATTCAACCCCAGGGATGGTCCTCCTATACCAACACATGTTCTGGTCATGCACACCAACATGTAGCCTAGTGGTTAGAGTGTTGGACTTGTAACCGAAAGGTTGCTAGATTGGATCCCCCGAGCTGACAAGGTAAAAATCTGTTTGTTCTGCCCCCCCTGAACAAGGTAGTTAACTCACTGTTCCTAGGCCGTCATTGTAAATAAGAATTTATTCTTAACTGACTCGCCTAGTTAAATAAAGGATAAATTAATAAAAAATGTACTCTTCACCTTGGGGAGGGCCAACAAAGAGACATGTAGAGGAGCTGCCGTGGGCGGCGTTTTAATCTTAATCTTAATCTTAATCTTAATCGTGTCCCCTTTTCTCTGATACAAACATAATGTTAATCTAAGCTAATAGCGAACTAATGACAAAGTGTTACTCAAAACATTCAGTGTTTCTTTGCTTTGTTTAATTGGGCAGGGTAGATCAATTTAGGCTTTATATGTTAATAAAGGGACAGGGGGACCTGATCCTAGATCAACAATACTCTGAGACCCTTTGAAGGGACAGGGGGACATGATCCTATATCAACAATACTCTGATACCCTTTGAAGGGACAGGGGGACCTGATCCTAGATCAACAATACTCTGATACCCTTTGAAGGGACAGGGGGACCTGATCCTAGATCAACAATACTCTGATACCCTTTGAAGGGACAGGGGGACCTGATCCTAGATCAACAATACTCTGATACCCTTTGAAGGGACAGGGGGACCTGATCCTAGATCAACAATACTCTGAGACCCTTTGAAGGGACAGGGGGACCTGATCCTAGATCAACAATACTCTGATACCCTTTGAAGGGACAGGGGGACCTGATCCTAGATCAACAATACTTTGATACCCTTTGAAGAGACAGGGGGACATGATCCTAGATCAACAATACTCTGAGACCCTTTGAAGGGACATGGGGACCTGATCCTATATCAACAATACTCTGATACCCTTTGAAGGGACAGGGGGACCTGATCTTATATCAACAATACTCTGACACTCTTTGCGAATACGGAGTTGAACTTTTTACTACGAGGATGAGAAAGGACTTGTTAATTCTGACAGACAGACAGCTACTGCTCAATGCGAGTGATTGATTTAAAGAGAAGCATGTTGTTAGAAAAGAAAAAACTGTTGATTGATTAATGGGCTGTAGTTTAGACAGAGAACACTTTGCCTGGTATGGAGATATGGTAGTGATTTTAGGTGCAACAGCCCTGTAAAGGGCTTTTCAGATCAAAATGGATGAAGTCATTGGTGGTAGGATTATATCAAAGGGGTTAAATTGTAGGCATGGCAAAAGGAACTAGAAATTCACCATCATTAGCACATTTTACTTTTTTATTTTATTTTTATATACATATATCATTTTCTGTAACACTTTATAAAAACATTTATGTTTGTTTCATGTTAGAAATATATGGGCCTATAGACAGTTATTGTCTTGTCTATAGGTTACATGGTTACATGTCTATAGGTTACATGGCTAGCTGTCTATAGGTTACATGTCTATAGGTTACATGGGTAGATGTCTATAGGTTACATGGTTAGATGTCTATAGGTTACATGTCTATAGGTTATATGGCTAGATGTCTATAGGTTAGATGTCTATAGGTTACATGTCTATAGGTTACATGTCTATAGGTTACATGGCTAGATGTCTATAGGTTACATGTCTATAGGTTACATGTCTATAGATTACATGGTTAGATGTCTATAGGTTATATGGCTAGATGTCTATAGGTTACATGGGTAGATGTCTATAGATTACATGGCTAGATGTCTATAGATTACATGGCTAGATGTCTATAGGTTATATGGCTAGATGTCTATAGGTTACATGGCTAGATGTCTATAGGTTACATGGCTAGATGTCTATAGGTTACATGGCTAGATGTCTATAGGTTACATGGCTAGATGTCTATAGGTTACATGTCTATAGGTTACATGGCTAGATGTCTATAGGTTACATGGCTAGATGTCTATAGATTACATGGCTAGATGTCTATAGGTTACATGGCTAGATGTCTATAGGTTACATGGCTAGATGTCTATAGGTTACATGGCTAGATGTCTATAGATTTCATGGCTAGATGTCTATAGATTACATGGCTAGATGTCTATAGGTTACATGTCTAGATGTCTATAGATTACATGGCTAGATGTCTATAGGTTACATGGCTAGATGTCTATAGGTTACATGGTTAGATGTCTATAGATTACATGGCTAGATGTCTATAGGTTACATGGCTAGATGTCTATAGGTTACATGTCTAGATGTCTATAGATTACATGGCTAGATGTCTATAGGTTACATGTCTATAGGTTTCATGTCTATAGGTTACATGGCTAGATGTCTATAGGTTACATGTCTAGATGTCTATAGGTTACATGGCTAGATGTCTATAGATAACATGGCTAGATGTCTATAGGTTACATGTCTATAGGTTACATGTCTATAGGTTTCATGTCTATAGGTTACATGGCTAGATGTCTATAGGTTACATGTCTAGATGTCTATAGATTACATGGCTAGATGTCTATAGGTTACATGTCTATAGGTTTCATGTCTATAGGTTACATGTCTAGATGTCTATAGGTTACATGGCTAGAAGTCTATAGGTTACATGGCTAGATGTCTATAGGTTACATGGCTAGATGTCTATAGGTTTCATGTCTATAGGTTACATGGCTAGATGTCTATAGGTTACATGTCTAGATGTCTATAGGTTAGATGTCTATAGATTACATGGTTAGATGTCTATAGGTTACATGGCTAGATGTCTATAGGTTACATGGTTAGATGTCTATAGGTTACATGGCTAGATGTCTATAGGTTACATGGCTAGATGTCTATAGGTTACATGTCTAGATGTCTATAGATTACATGGCTAGATGTCTATAGGTTATATGGCTAGATGTCTATAGGTTATATGGCTAGATGTCTATAGGTTATATGGTTAGATGTCTAAAGGTTACATGGGTAGATGTCTATAGGTTATATGGTTAGATGTCTATAGGTTATATGGTTAGATGTCTATAGGTTATATGGTTAGATGTCTATAGGTTACATGGGTAGATGTCTATAGGTTACATGGCTAGATGTCTATAGGTTATATGGTTAGATGTCTATAGGTTACATGGCTAGATGTCTATAGATTACATGGCTAGATGTCTATAGGTTATATGGTTAGATGTCTATAGGTTACATGGGTAGATGTCTATAGGTTACATGGCTAGATGTCTATAGATTACATGGCTAGATGTCTATAGATTACATGGCTAGATGTCTATAGGTTACATGGCTAGATGTCTATAGATTACATGTCTAGATGTCTATAGATTACATGGTTAGATGTCTATAGGTTACATGTCTAGATGTCTATAGGTTACATGGGTAGATGTCTATAGGTTACATGTCTAGATGTCTATAGATTACATGGCTAGATGTCTATAGGTTACATGTCTAGATGTCTATAGGTTATATGGGTAGATGTCTATAGGTTACATGGCTAGATGTCTATAGGTTACATGGCTAGATGTCTATAGGTTACATGGCTAGATGTCTATAGTTTACATGGGTAGATGTCTATAGGTTACATGGGTAGATGTCTATAGGTTACATGGCTAGATGTCTATAGATTACATGTCTAGATGTCTATAGGCTAGATGTCTATAGGTTACATGGCTAGATGTCTATAGGTTACATGGCTAGATGTCTATAGGTTACATGGCTAGATGTCTATAGATTACATGGCTAGATGTCTATAGGCTAGATGTCTATAGGTTACATGGCTAGATGTCTATAGGTTACATGGCTAGATGTCTATAGGTTACATGGCTAGATGTCTATAGATTACATGTCTAGATGTCTATAGGTTATATGGTTAGATGTCTATAGGTTACATGGCTAGATGTCTATAGATTACATGGCTAGATGTCTATAGGTTACATGTCTAGATGTCTATAGGTTATATGGGTAGATGTCTATAGGTTACATGGCTAGATGTCTATAGGTTACATGGCTAGATGTCTATAGGTTACATGGCTAGATGTCTATAGATTACATGTCTAGATGTCTATAGGCTAGATGTCTATAGGTTACATGGCTAGATGTCTATAGGTTACATGGCTAGATGTCTATAGGTTACATGGCTAGATGTCTATAGATTACATGGCTAGATGTCTATAGGCTAGATGTCTATAGGTTACATGGCTAGATGTCTATAGGTTACATGGCTAGATGTCTATAGGTTACATGGCTAGATGTCTATAGATTACATGTCTAGATGTCTATAGGTTATATGGTTAGATGTCTATAGGTTACATGGCTAGATGTCAATAGGTTACATGTCTATAGGTTACATGGCTAGATGTCTATAGGCTAGATGTCTATAGGTTACATGTCTATAGGTTACATGGTTAGATGTCAATAGGTTACATGTCTAGATGTCTATAGGTTACATGGGTAGATGTCTATAGGTTACATGGGTAGATGTCTATATGTTACATGGCTAGATGTCTATAGGTTACATGGCTAGATGTCTATAGGTTACATGGCTAGATGTCTATAGTTTACATGGGTAGATGTCTATAGGTTACATGGCTAGATGTCTATAGGTTACATGGCTAGATGTCTATAGGTTACATGGCTAGATGTCTATAGGTTACATGGCTAGATGTCTATAGGTTACATGGCTAGATGTCTATAGGTTACATGTCTAGATGTCTATAGGTTACATGTCTATAGGTTATATGGCTAGATGTCTATAGGTTATATGGTTAGATGTCTATAGGTTACATGTCTAGATGTCTATAGGTTACATGGCTAGATGTCTATAGGTTATATGGGTAGATGTCTATAGGTTACATGGCTAGATGTCTATAGATTACATGTCTAGATGTCTATAGGTTACATGGCTAGATGTCTATAGGTTACATGTCTAGATGTCTATAGATTACATGGCTAGATGTCTATAGGTTATATGGCTAGATGTCTATAGGTTATATGGTTAGATGTCTATAGGTTACATGGGTAGATGTCTATAGGTTACATGTCTAGATGTCTATAGGTTAGATGTCTATAGGTTACATGGTTAGATGTCTATAGATTACATGTCTAGATGTCTATAGATTACATGGTTAGATGTCTATAGGTTACATGTCTAGATGTCTATAGATTACATGGGTAGATGTCTATAGATTACATGGCTAGATGTCTATAGATTACATGGGTAGATGTCTATAGATTACATGGCTAGATGTCTATAGATTACATGGGTAGATGTCTATAGATTACATGGGTAGATGTCTATAGATTACATGGCTAGATGTCTATAGGTTACATGGCTAGATGTCTATAGGTTTCATGTCTATAGGTTACATGGCTAGATGTCTATAGGTTACATGTCTAGATGTCTATAGGTTAGATGTCTATAGATTACATGGGTAGATGTCTATAGATTACATGTCTATAGGTTACATGGCTAGATGTCTATAGGTTACATGGCTAGATGTCTATAGATTACATGGGTAGATGTCTATAGATTACATGTCTAGATGTCTATAGGTTACATGTCTAGATGTCTATAGGTTACATGTCTAGATGTCTATAGATTACATGTCTAGATGTCTATAGGTTACATGCCTAGATGTCTATAGGTTTCATGTCTAGATGTCTATAGGTTACATGTCTAGATGTCTATAGATTACATGGCTAGATGTCTATAGGTTACATGTCTAGATGTCTATAGGTTAGATGTCTATAGATTACATGTCTAGATGTCTATAGATTACATGGGTAGATGTCTATAGATTACATGTCTAGATGTCTATAGGTTACATGTCTAGATGTCTATAGGTTACATGTCTAGATGTCTATAGGTTACATGTCTAGATGTCTATAGATTACATGGGTAGATGTCTATAGGTTACATGGCTAGATGTCTATAGATTACATGTCTAGATGTCTATAGGCTAGATGTCTATAGGTTACATGTCTAGATGTCTATAGGTTACATGTCTAGATGTCTATAGATTACATGTCTAGATGTCTATAGGTTACATGGCTAGATGTCTATAGATTACATGGCTAGATGTCTATAGGTTATATGGCTAGATGTCTATAGGTTACATGGCTAGATGTCTATAGGTTACATGTCTAGATGTCTATAGGTTACATGTCTAGATGTCTATAGGTTACATGTCTAGATGTCTATAGATTACATGTCTAGATGTCTATAGGTTACATGGCTAGATGTCTATAGGTTACATGGCTAGATGTCTATAGGTTACATGGCTAGATGTCTATAGATTACATGGGTAGATGTCTATAGGTTACATGGCTAGATGTCTATAGGTTACATGGCTAGATGTCTATAGATTACATGGGTAGATGTCTATAGGTTACATGGCTAGATGTCTATAGGTTACATGGCTAGATGTCTATAGATTACATGGGTAGATGTCTATAGGTTACATGGCTAGATGTCTATAGGTTACATGGCTAGATGTCTATAGGTTACATGTCTAGATGTCTATAGGTTACATGTCTAGATGTCTATAGGTTACATGTCTAGATGTCTATAGATTACATGTCTAGATGTCTATAGGTTACATGGCTAGATGTCTATAGGTTACATGGCTAGATGTCTATAGGTTACATGGCTAGATGTCTATAGATTACATGGGTAGATGTCTATAGGTTACATGGCTAGATGTCTATAGGTTACATGGCTAGATGTCTATAGATTACATGGGTAGATGTCTATAGGTTACATGGCTAGATGTCTATAGGTTACATGGCTAGATGTCTATAGATTACATGGGTAGATGTCTATAGGTTACATGGCTAGATGTCTATAGGTTACATGGCTAGATGTCTATAGATTACATGGGTAGATGTCTATAGGTTACATGGCTAGATGTCTATAGGTTACATGGCTAGATGTCTATAGATTACATGGGTAGATGTCTATAGGTTACATGGCTAGATGTCTATAGGTTACATGGCTAGATATCTATAGATTACATGGGTAGATGTCTATAGATTACATGGCTAGATGTCTATAGGTTATATGGCTAGATGTCTATAGGTTACATGTCTAGATGTCTATAGATTACATGTCTAGATGTCTATAGGTTACATGGCTAGATGTCAATAGGTTACATGTCTAGATGTCTATAGGTTACATGTCTAGATGTCTATAGATTACATGTCTAGATGTCTATAGGTTACATGGCTAGATGTCTATAGGTTACATGGCTAGATGTCTATAGGTTACATGGCTAGATGTCAATAGGTTACATGTCTAGATGTCTATAGGTTACATGTCTAGATGTCTATAGATTACATGTCTAGATGTCTATAGGTTACATGGCTAGATGTCTATAGGTTACATGTCTAGATGTCTATAGGTTACATGGCTAGATGTCTATAGATTACATGTCTAGATGTCTATAGGTTAAGTATATATTTGCATCTCAGGCCTCCTTGTGTTTGTCCTTTTCATGGCTTTGAGTGTATCTGTTGAACCCTATAGGCAACATGTGTGTCTGCCTCTCCACTTGTCCAGTCTCCAGAGGTCTACAGCGCGGTCTGCTGGGTCTGTTGAGACCCGTCTAATGCATGTAAAATGTTGTAGGTGAAGACCTCTGTGTACCTCAGTTGTAGCCACGAGCCTCCCTGCCCCACTTACCCACCTTCAGGGAGGCACCTCAGGGACGGGGTGAAAAGGTCTCTACATCCTTCCTAACCCCCAAGACCCTCCCTGCCCTTTCAGGCCAAGGCAGCAGTAGACTAAGGCAACTGTGGGTAATTGTTTGGAAGTGTGCTGTGTGTTTTAATGGTGACTTGTGTTCCAGAGAGGACCAGGCCTGGACTGCAGGGCTCCTGATGTGTTACTATCACAACATGGGTCCAGAGCATATTTCAGGCCAAAAGGCATCCGTGCAAAGTGAAACAACCCCAATGGTTTTTAACCTACGTTGTGGCTTTACTTTCTCTATTTTTTCACCGTTTTAAATTACCTTTTTTTTTAAATTTTATTTATGGTGTTTTGTGTTTTTTTTTTCACACATTCCCCTTGCCTAGTGTACCTCCAAAGTTCATCGGAAGGAGTATGCGTTTGTTGGTTTATGGTTGTTTTTAGGCTCTATTGTTTCAGTCTGTTCAACCAAATGATGTGTTACCTCAGAGTTCCACTGTCACCGATGTGACAATCAGAAGTCTAACAAGTCTCTGTTCTTCCCCTTTTTCTTGCTATTATTGCAAACTTTCAAAAGTCGACATTCAAAGAGGAAGAAAATGGCGTCCTTTATTGTTTGAAAGGGATTATGAAATGAAACGCCAGAGAGCAGACAGCTTTCTATAATTGCTTTCCCATTAGGAACTGTGATGATTTTCATCCACTGATGCCTTTTGTAATTTCCACGACAGGTTCCAAGCGATATTACAATGTAGGTCATTTTGATTTTAATCCGATTATTTAAACCTTTGGTAAGCCAAACACTGTACACATACAGTAGCACGGGAGACAAACTAACATTTATGAAAGAAGCAGATTTTCACCTCACCTTAGTTCTTTTACCATACAAATATATACTATTGTTACCCTTTCTTTTAATGTCCTGTTTTGTTAAATTGGTGTCTTTTATGGATGCTTTACCTTAACTGACTGTTATGATGCAATATGGTGTAGAGAGATCCGGTCCCTATCCTTTTGTTGTGAATATATTATATTTGACAAAATATTTAGATTATATAATATTATCATATGACCAATGTATGGTAGCAGTCTGCTGGCCTTCCTGTGTGGCTGTCCCACATAAGTCAGTGTCTTCCTGTCCGGCTGTCCCACATAAGTCAGTGTCTTCCTGTCTGGCTATCCCACATAAGCCAGTGTCTTCCTGTCTGGCTGTCCCACATAAGTCAGTGTCTTCCTGTCTGGCTGTCCCACAGAAGTCATTGTCTTCCTGTGTGGCTGTCCCACAGTGACAGAAGTCATTGTCTTCCTGTGTGGCTGCCCCACAGTGACAGAAGTCATTGTCTTCCTGTGTGGCTGCCCCACAGTGACAGAAATCATTGTCATCGGTTGAATGAGACGGTGAGTGTCATGGTGTTCTCCTCCCTCCGTCTGTCTGTTTTCTGTGGCCTCATATGGTCCACCAGCTAATCAGATCAGACAGACAGCAACAGGCCCAAGGCTTCCCTTTCTACTAACTCCAGATGGAGTTAGGAGGGAGGAGGAGGGAGGTGGAGGAGGGAGGAGGAAGAAGGAGGAGGAGGAGGAAGAGGGAGGAGGGAGGAGGAAGAGGGAGGAGGGAGGTGGAGGAGGGAGGTGGAACGAGGAGGAGGAGGAGGAGGAGGGAGGGGGAGGAGGAGAAGGAGGAGGTGGAGGAGGGAGGAGGTAGGTGGAGGTGGAGGGGGAGGAGGTGGAGGGAGGAGGTGGAGGTGGAGGGAGGAGGAGGAGGAGGGAGTGGAGGAAGGAGAAGTGATCACCCCCCAGTTGCCCCTCAACCCCCCATCGCAACTTCTGCCTCTGAAACCTCAATCCACACAACCCCTCCCATTAGCTGCTGCTTTCTCTTCCACTATCCTCTGTACACACACACACACACACACACACACACACACACACACACACACACACACACACACACACACACACACACACACACACACACACACACACACACACACACACACACACACACACACACACACACACTTCCTGTCCTCTCGGAACATGACTGCAGGGATCAAGATGATTCCCTTAATACACTGCAATTATCCTGACAGCCCCACACCGATTTAGGTTACAGGCTTAGGTGGAGCGGGCCCAATAGGAGAGTCCACTATTGAAGCAGGTTGATAACCTTCCCATTCCATTTGAATAAGCTGCCCAATAATATTTACTTTATGTCCACACAGAACTGCATCTTAAGAGAATGTTCTGCAGGTTTCTTTATCATTGCCAGTTTTGTAAATGATACCAGCATCCATATCTCCACATCTCCCTTCTGCTACAGATATAAAAACATCTGGAGCTCTTGGTACCCTGTATCGATGCCCTGTACCTAATTCAATGTTGTAAAACAAAGTCCCAGGCTTGCTGAGACCCTAACCCTAACCCTAACCCTAACCCTAACCCTCTTGGTACCCTGTATCGATGCCCTGTACCTAATTCAATGTTGTAAAAGAAAGTCCCGTGCTTGCTGAGATACTAACCCTAACCCCTAACCCTAATTCTAACCCCTTACCCTAATTCTAACCCTAATTCTAACCCTTTACCCTAATTCTAACCCTAATTCTAACCCCTTACCCTAATTCTAACCCTAATTCTAACCCTTTACCCTAATTCTAACCCTAATTCTAACCCTTTACCCTAATTCTAACCCTAATTCTAACCCCTTACCCTAACCCTTTACCCTAATTCTAACCCTAATTCTAACCCCTTACCCTAATTCTAACCCCTTACCCTAATTATAACCCTAATTATAACCCCTTACCCTAATTCTAACCCTAATTCTAACCCCTAACCCTAATTCTAACCCCTAACCCTAATTCTAACCCTAATTCTAACCCTAACCCCTAACCCTAATTCTAACCCCTAACCCTAATTCTAACCCTAACCCTAATTCTAACCCCTAACCCTAATTCTAACCCTAACCCATAACCCCTTACCCTAATTCTAACACTAACCCTAAACCTAACCCCTAAGCAAGAAATAGCTTTTTCCTTTTGGGGAAAAAGGATAGTAAAACCACACAAACACACACACACACACACACACACACACACACACACACACACACACACACACACACACACACACACACACACACACACACACACACACACACACACACACACACACGGCATCCTGTAACTTAGTGGCTGGTAGGTACTTAATATATAATGCAATGTTCTGCGCTGTGCCATTTGTCATTTGAACTGGGACAGATTATGGCTCAGGGCAGTGCATCTGTCCATGCTGGGGATGAGAGGGGGGGGCACTAAAAGCTCCCCCAGCTGAGCCTGACGAACCACCCCCTGATCCTGGGGTCACACACACACATGCTGCACGCGCACCAGCGTTGGGGAGTAGTGAACTGCAATTCATTCAACTAGTAATGTAACTACGTTTAGCTTGGTGGTAGTTGAACTTAATTGTAATCATGGTTATGGTTTCCAGTAGTTAAATGCCAGCTAATTACTGTGTTACCATGTAGCGGTGTAAATAACTACTGGAACCCCACACTACTGTTTTACCATGTAGCGGTGTAGCTAACTACTGGAACTACACACTACTGTGTTACCATGTAGCGGTGTAGCTAACTACTGGAACTACACACTACTGTTTTACCATGTAGCGGTGTAGCTAACTACTGGAACTACACACTACTGTGTTACCATGTAGCGGTGTAGCTAACTACTGGAACTACACACTACTGTGTTACCATGTAGCGGTGTAGCTAACTACTGGAACTACACACTACTGTGTTACCATGTAGAGGTGTAGCTAACTACTGGAACTACACACTACTGTGTTACCATGTAGAGGTGTAGCTAACTACTGGAACTACACACTACTGTGTTACCATGTAGCGGTGTAGCTAACTACTGGAACAAAACACTACTGTTTTACCATGTAGCGGTGTAGCTAAGTACTGGAACTACACACTACTGTTTTACCATGTAGCGGTGTAGCTAACTACTGGACCTACACACTACTGTGCTACCATGTAGCGGTGTAGCTAACTACTGGAACTACACACTACTGTGTTACCATGTAGCGGTGTAGCTAACTACTGGAACTACACACTACTGTTTTACCATGTAGCGGTGTAGCTAACTACTAACTACACACTACTGTGTTACCATGTAGCGGTGTAGCTAACTACTGGAACTACACACTACTGTGTTACCATGTAGCGGTGTAGCTAACTACTGGAACTACACACTTCTGTGTTACCATGTAGCGGTGTAGCTAACTACTGGAACTACACACTACTGTTTTACCATGTAGCGGTGTAGCTAACTACTGGACCTACACACTACTGTGCTACCATGTAGCGGTGTAGCTAACTACTGGAACTAAACACTACTGTGTTACCATGTAGCGGTGTAGCTAACTACTGGAACTACACACTACTGTGTTACCATGTAGCTAACTACTGTAGCTACACACTACTGTGTTACCATGTAGCGGTGTAGCTAACTACTGGAACTAAACACTACTGTGTTACCATGTAGCGGTGTAGCTAACTACTGGAACTACACACTACTGTGTTACCATGTAGCGGTGTAGCTAACTACTGGAACTACACACTACTGTTTTACCATGTAGCGGTGTAGCTAACTACTGGAACTACACACTACTGTTTTACCATGTAGCGGTGTAGCTAACTACTGGAACTACACACTACTGTTTTACCATGTAGCGGTGTAGCTAACTACTGGAACTACACACTACTGTTTTACCATGTAGCGGTGTAACTAACTACTGGAACTACACACTACTGTGCTACCATGTAGCGGTGTAGCAAACTACTGGAACAAAACACTACTGTTTTACCATGTAGCGGTGTAGCTAAGTACTGGAACTACACACTACTGTTTTACCATGTAGCGGTGTAGCTAACTACTGGAACAAAACACTACTGTTTTACCATGTAGCGGTGTAGCTAACTACTGGAACAAAACACTACTGTTTTACCATGTAGCGGTGTAGCTAACTACTGGAACTACACACTACTGTTTTACCGTGTAGCGGTGTAGCTAACTGCTGGAACTACATTTACATTTACATTTAAGTCATTTAGCAGACGCTCGTATCCAGAGCGACTTACAAATTGGTGCATTCACCTTATGATATCCAGTGGAACAACCACTTTACAATATTGCATCTAAATCTTTTAAGGGGGGGCGGGGGGGGGGGGGGTTAGAAGGATTACTTTATCCTATCCTAGGTATTCCTTAAAGAGGTGGGGTTTCAGGTGTCTCCGGAAGGTGGTGATTGACTCCGCTGACCTGGCGTCGTGAGGGAGTTTGTTCCACCATTGGGGTGCCAGAGCAGCGAACAGTTTTGACTGGGCTGAGCGGGAACTGTACTTCCTCAGAGGTAGGGGGGCGAGCAGGCCAGAGGTGGATGAACGCAGTGCCCTTGTTTGGGTGTAGGGCCTGATCAGAGCCTGAAGGTACGGAGGTGCCGTTCCCCTCACAGCTCCGTAGGCAAGCACCATGGTCTTGTAGCGGATGCGAGCTTCAACTGGAAGCCAGTGGAGAGAGCGGAGGAGCGGGGTGACGTGAGAGAACTTGGGAAGGTTGAACACCAGACGGGCTGCGGCGTTCTGGATGAGTTGTAGGGGTTTAATGGCACAGGCAGGGAGCCCAGCCAACAGCGAGTTGCAGTAATCCAGACGGGAGATGACAAGTGCCTGGATTAGGACCTGCACCGCTTCCTGTGTGAGGCAGGGTCGTACTCTGCGAATGTTGTAGAGCATGAACCTACAGGAACGGGTCACCGCCTTGATGTTAGTTGAGAACGACAGGGTGTTGTCCAGGATCACGCCAAGGTTCTTAGCACTCTGGGAGGAGGACACAATGGAGTTGTCAACCGTGATGGCGAGATCATGGAACGGGCAGTCCTTCCCCGGGAGGAAGAGCAGCTCCGTCTTGCCGAGGTTCAGCTTGAGGTGGTGATCCGTCATCCACACTGATATGTCTGCCAGACATGCAGAGATGCGATTCGCCACCTGGTTATCAGAAGGGGGAAAGGAGAAGATTAATTGTGTGTCGTCTGCATAGCAATGATAGG
>NW_024058522.1:0-17500 GCF_016432855.1 Salvelinus namaycush
AGAGACCTGAAACACTGGACAGTTAGTCCTCCCTCCACTACATAGAGACCTGAAACACTGGACAGTTGGTCCCCCTCCACTACATAGAGACCTGAAACACTGGACAGTTAGTCCCCCTCCACTACATAGAGACCTGAAACACTGGACAGTTAGTCCCCCTCCACTACATAGAGACCTGAAACACTGGACAGTTAGTCCCCCTCCACTACATAGAGACCTGAAACACTGGACAGTTAGTCCCCCCTCCACTACATAGAGACCTGAAACACTGGACAGTTAGTCCCCCTCCACTACATAGAGACCTGAAACACTGGACAGTTAGTCCCCCCTCCACTACATAGAGACCTGAAACACTGGACAGTTAGTCCCCCTCCACTACATAGAGACCTGAAACACTGGACAGTTAGTCCCCCTCCACTACATAGAGACCTGAAACACTGGACAGTTAGTCCCCCCTCCACTACATAGAGACCTGAAACACTGGACAGTTAGTCCCCCTCCACTACATAGAGACCTGAAACACTGGACAGTTAGTCCCCCTCCACTACATAGAGACCTGAAACACTGGACAGTTAGTCCCCCTCCACTACATAGAGACCTGAAACACTGGACAGTTAGTCCCCCTCCACTACATAGAGACCTGAAACACTGGACAGTTAGTCCCCCTCCACTACATAGAGACCTGAAACACTGGACAGTTAGTCCCCCTCCACTACATAGAGACCTGAAACACTGGACAGTTAGTCCCCCTCCACTACATAGAGACCTGAAACACTGGACAGTTAGTCCCCCTCCACTACATAGAGACCTGAAACACTGGACAGTTAGTCCCCCTCCACTACATAGAGACCTGAAACACTGGACAGTTAGTCCCCCTCCACTACATAGAGACCTGAAACACTGGACAGTTAGTCCCCCTCCACTACATAGAGACCTGAAACACTGGACAGTTAGTCCCCCTCCACTACATAGAGACCTGAAACACTGGACAGTTAGTCCCCCTCCACTACATAGAGACCTGAAACACTGGACAGTTAGTCCCCCCTCCACTACATAGAGACCTGAAACACTGGACAGTTAGTCCCCCTCCACTACATAGAGACCTGAAACACTGGACAGTTAGTCCCCCTCCACTACATAGAGACCTGAAACACTGGACAGTTAGTCCCCCTCCACTACATAGAGACCTGAAACACTGGACAGTTAGTCCCCCTCCACTACATAGAGACCTGAAACACTGGACAGTTAGTCCCCCTCCACTACATAGAGACCTGAAACACTGGACAGTTAGTCCCCCTCCACTACATAGAGACCTGAAACACTGGACAGTTAGTCCCCCTCCACTACATAGAGACCTGAAACACTGGACAGTTAGTCCCCCTCCACTACATAGAGACCTGAAACACTGGACAGTTAGTCCCCCTCCACTACATAGAGACCTGAAACACTGGACAGTTAGTCCCCCTCCACTACATAGAGACCTGAAACACTGGACAGTTAGTCCCCCTCCACTACATAGAGACCTGAAACACTGGACAGTTAGTCCCCCTCCACTACATAGAGACCTGAAACACTGGACAGTTAGTCCCCCTCCACTACATAGAGACCTGAAACACTGGACAGTTAGTCCCCCTCCACTACATAGAGACCTGAAACACTGGACAGTTAGTCCCCCTCCACTACATAGAGACCTGAAACACTGGACAGTTAGTCCCCCTCCACTACATAGAGACCTGAAACACTGGACAGTTAGTCCCCTCCACTACATAGAGACCTGAAACACTGGACAGTTAGTCCCCCTCCACTACATAGAGACCTGAAACACTGGACAGTTAGTCCCCCTCCACTACATAGAGACCTGAAACACTGGACAGTTAGTCCCCCTCCACTACATAGAGACCTGAAACACTGGACAGTTAGTCCCCCTCCACTACATAGAGACCTGAAACACTGGACAGTTAGTCCCCCTCCACTACATAGAGACCTGAAACACTGGACAGTTAGTCCCCCTCCACTACATAGAGACCTGAAACACTGGACAGTTAGTCCCCCTCCACTACATAGAGACCTGAAACACTGGACAGTTAGTCCCCCTCCACTACATAGAGACCTGAAACACTGGACAGTTAGTCCCCCTCCACTACATAGAGACCTGAAACACTGGACAGTTAGTCCCCCTCCACTACATAGAGACCTGAAACACTGGACAGTTAGTCCCCCTCCACTACATAGAGACCTGAAACACTGGACAGTTAGTCCCCCTCCACTACATAGAGACCTGAAACACTGGACAGTTAGTCCCCCTCCACTACATAGAGACCTGAAACACTGGACAGTTAGTCCTCCTCCACTACATAGAGACCTGAAACACTGGACAGTTAGTCCCCCCTCCACTACATAGAGACCTGAAACACTGGACAGTTAGTCCCCCTCCACTACATAGAGACCTGAAACACTGGACAGTTAGTCCCCCTCCACTACATAGAGACCTGAAACACTGGACAGTTAGTCCCCCTCCACTACATAGAGACCTGAAACACTGGACAGTTAGTCCCCCTCCACTACATAGAGACCTGAAACACTGGACAGTTAGTCCCCCTCCACTACATAGAGACCTGAAACACTGGACAGTTAGTCCCCCTCCACTACATAGAGACCTGAAACACTGGACAGTTAGTCCCCCTCCACTACATAGAGACCTGAAACACTGGACAGTTAGTCCCCCTCCACTACATAGAGACCTGAAACACTGGACAGTTAGTCCCCCTCCACTACATAGAGACCTGAAACACTGGACAGTTAGTCCCCCTCCACTACATAGAGACCTGAAACACTGGACAGTTAGTCCCCCTCCACTACATAGAGACCTGAAACACTGGACAGTTAGTCCCCCTCCACTACATAGAGACCTGAAACACTGGACAGTTAGTCCCCCTCCACTACATAGAGACCTGAAACACTGGACAGTTAGTCCCCCTCCACTACATAGAGACCTGAAACACTGGACAGTTAGTCCTCCTCCACTACATAGAGACCTGAAACACTGGACAGTTAGTCCCCCTCCACTACATAGAGACCTGAAACACTGGACAGTTAGTCCCCCTCCACTACATAGAGACCTGAAACACTGGACAGTTAGTCCCCCTCCACTACATAGAGACCTGAAACACTGGACAGTTAGTCCCCCTCCACTACATAGAGACCTGAAACACTGGACAGTTAGTCCTCCTCCACTACATAGAGACCTGAAACACTGGACAGTTAGTCCCCCTCCACTACATAGAGACCTGAAACACTGGACAGTTAGTCCCCCTCCACTACATAGAGACCTGAAACACTGGACAGTTAGTCCCCCTCCACTACATAGAGACCTGAAACACTGGACAGTTAGTCCCCCTCCACTACATAGAGACCTGAAACACTGGACAGTTAGTCCCCCTCCACTACATAGAGACCTGAAACACTGGACAGTTAGTCCCCCTCCACTACATAGAGACCTGAAACACTGGACAGTTAGTCCCCCTCCACTACATAGAGACCTGAAACACTGGACAGTTAGTCCCCCTCCACTACATAGAGACCTGAAACACTGGACAGTTAGTCCCCCTCCACTACATAGAGACCTGAAACACTGGACAGTTAGTCCCCCTCCACTACATAGAGACCTGAAACACTGGACAGTTAGTCCCCCTCCACTACATAGAGACCTGAAACACTGGACAGTTAGTCCCCCTCCACTACATAGAGACCTGAAACACTGGACAGTTAGTCCCCCTCCACTACATAGAGACCTGAAACACTGGACAGTTAGTCCCCCTCCACTACATAGAGACCTGAAACACTGGACAGTTAGTCCCCCTCCACTACATAGAGACCTGAAACACTGGACAGTTAGTCCCCCTCCACTACATAGAGACCTGAAACACTGGACAGTTAGTCCCCCTCCACTACATAGAGACCTGAAACACTGGACAGTTAGTCCCCCTCCACTACATAGAGACCTGAAACACTGGACAGTTAGTCCCCCTCCACTACATAGAGACCTGAACACTGGACAGTTAGTCCCCCTCCACTACATAGAGACCTGAAACACTGGACAGTTAGTCCCCCTCCACTACATAGAGACCTGAAACACTGGACAGTTAGTCCCCCCTCCACTACATAGAGACCTGAAACACTGGACAGTTAGTCCCCCTCCACTACATAGAGACCTGAAACACTGGACAGTTAGTCCTCCTCCACTACATAGAGACCTGAAACACTGGACAGTTAGTCCCCCTCCACTACATAGAGACCTGAAACACTGGACAGTTAGTCCCCCTCCACTACATAGAGACCTGAAACACTGGACAGTTAGTCCCCCTCCACTACATAGAGACCTGAAACACTGGACAGTTAGTCCCCCTCCACTACATAGAGACCTGAAACACTGGACATGTTAGTCCCTCCTCCACTACATAGAGACCTGAAACACTGGACAGTTAGTCCCCCTCCACTACATAGAGACCTGAAACACTGGACAGTTAGTCCCCCTCCACTACATAGAGACCTGAAACACTGGACAGTTAGTCCTCCTCCACTACGTAGAGACCTGAAACACTGGACAGCTAGTCCCCCTCCACTACATAGAGACCTGGAACACTGGACAGTTAGTCCCCCTCCACTACATAGAGACCTGAAACACTGGACAGTTAGTCCTCCTCCACTACATAGAGACCTGGAACACTGGACAGTTAGTCCCCCTCCACTACATAGAGACCTGGAACACTGGACAGTTAGTCCTCCTCCACTACATAGAGACCTGAAACACTGGACAGTTAGTCCCCCTCCACTACATAGAGACCTGAAACACTGGACAGTTAGTCCTCCTCCACTACATAGAGACCTGAAACACTGGACAGTTAGTCCCCCTCCACTACATAGAGACCTGAAACACTGGACAGTTAGTCCTCCTCCACTACATAGAGACCTGAAACACTGGACAGTTAGTCCCCCTCCACTACATAGAGACCTGAAACACTGGACAGTTAGTCCCCCTCCACTACATAGAGACCTGAAACACTGGACAGTTAGTCCTCCTCCACTACATAGAGACCTGAAACACTGGACAGTTAGTCCTCCTCCACTACATAGAGACCTGAAACACTGGACAGTTAGTCCCCCTCCACTACATAGAGACCTGAAACACTGGACAGTTAGTCCCCCTCCACTACATAGAGACCTGAAACACTGGACAGTTAGTCCCCCTCCACTACATAGAGACCTGAAACACTGGACAGTTAGTCCCCCTCCACTACATAGAGACCTGAAACACTGGACAGTTAGTCCTCCTCCACTACATAGAGACCTGAAACACTGGACAGTTAGTCCCCCTCCACTACATAGAGACCTGAAACACTGGACAGTTAGTCCTCCTCCACTACATAGAGACCTGAAACACTGGACAGTTAGTCCCCCTCCACTACATAGAGACCTGAAACACTGGACAGTTAGTCCCCCTCCACTACATAGAGACCTGAAACACTGGACTGTTAGTCCTCCTCCACTACATAGAGACCTGAAACACTGGACAGCTAGTCCCCCTCCACTACATAGAGACCTGGAACACTGGACAGTTAGTCCCCCTCCACTACATAGAGACCTGAAACACTGGACAGTTAGTCCCCCTCCACTACATAGAGACCTGGAACACTGGACAGTTAGTCCCCCCTCCACTACATAGAGACCTGAAACACTGGACAGTTAGTCCCCCTCCACTACATAGAGACCTGAAACACTGGACAGTTAGTCCTCCTCCACTACATAGAGACCTGAAACACTGGACAGTTAGCCCTCCTCCACTACATAGAGACCTGAAACACTGGACAGTTAGTCCTCCTCCACTACATAGAGACCTGAAACACTGGACAGTTCCTTTAACATGAGTTGTCATATTAGATGAAGATAAGTTGAATAGATGACACCGCACCAGTGTGTGTGTGTGTGCGTGTGTGTGTGTGTGTGTGTGTGTGTGTGTGTGTGTGTGTGTGTGTGTGTGTGTGTGTGTGTGTGTGTGTGTGTGTGTGTGTGTGATTGGGGGCTAATGAGTGTCTAACAAGCTTCTGTTTTAAGCCTAGTGAAAACAGACACACTGAGACCTCTCACCCTGCACACACACAAACGCTTTTACCCCCGAACACCTGCCTACTAAACATACCACTTCTCTCTGTCTCTCTCGCTCTCTCTCTGTCTCTCTCTCTTCCTCTCTCTCTCTCTCTCTCTCTCTCTCTCTCTCTCTCTCTCTCTCTCTCTCTCTCTCTCTCTCTCTCTCTTTCTATAAACATACCACCTCTCTCTGTCTCTCTCTCTCTCTCTCTCTCTCTCTCTCTCTCTCTCTCTCTCTCTCTCTGTCTCTAAACATACCACCTCTCTCTGTCTCTCTCTCTCTCTGTCTCTCTCTCTCCGTGTATCTCTCTCTCTGTGAATACCGAACAGGGCACGCATGCTTCCCTTAAGTCCTTCACATTAAGCAGTACAATAAAAACCACCACACACCATGGTTTAGCCACTGTGTGACCTCAGGTCACTGTAAAAGTCTCAGTCTATTTCACAACAACATTTACTGGCAACACTTACACACACACACACACACACACACACACACACACACACACACACACACACACACACACACACACACACACACACACACACACACACACACACACACACACACACACACACACACACACACACACACAGAGTGACACTTGCCAACACACACTTCTCTCTCTCTCTCGCCTCTCCTCTCTATCAATGAAAATTCAAAGGGATTTATTGGCATGGGAAACATATGAACACAGAATGCCCACCCCAAATCACACAAATCACATCACGTGATAATTTCACCCAGTAGATATGGGAGTTTTATCAAAACCGGACTTGTTTTCAAATTCTTTTGTGGATCTGTGTAATCTGAGGGAAATATGTGTCTCTAATATGGTCATATATTTTGGCAGGAGGTTAGGAAGTGCAGCTCAGTTTCCACCTCATTTTGTGGGCAGTGTTGCACATGTGGCGCTGGTGTTTAGGCCGAGGTATGTATAGTGTTTTGTGTGCTCTAGGGCAACGGTGTCTAGATGAAATTTGTATTTGTGGTCCTGGCAACTGGACCTTTTTTGGAACACCATTATTTTTTGTATTACTGAGATTTACTGTCAGGGTCTGGCAGAATCTGTGCAGAATATCTAGGTGCTGCTGTAGGCCCTCCTTGGTTGGTGACAGAAGCACCAGATCATCAGCAAACAGGAGACATTTGACTTGATTGGAGTCTGTTGATTTGGAAAAGGCACACACCTGTCTATATTAGGCAGAGCATGACTAATAACCTGATGGTCACTCTAACAGAGCTCCAGAGTTCTTCTGTGGAGATGGGAGAACCTTCCAGAAGGACAACCATCTCTGCAGCACTCCACCAATCAGGTCTTTATGGTAGAGTGGCCAGACGGAAGCCACTCCTCAGTAAAGAGGCACATGACAGCCCGCTTGGAGTTTTCCAAAAGGCACCTAAAGGACTCTGAGACCATGAGAAGCAGGATTCTCTGGTCTGATGAAACCAAGATTGAACTCTTTGGCTTGACTGCCAAGCGTCATGTCTGGAGGAAACCTGGCACCATCCCTACCATGAAACATGGTGGTGGCAGCATCATGCTGTGGGGGTGTTTTTCAGCGGCAGAGAATGGGAGACTAGTCAGGATCGAGGGAAAGATGAACAGAGCAAAGTACAGAGAGATCCTTGATGAAAACCTGCTCCAGAGCGCTCAGGACCTCAGACTGGGGTGAAGGTTCACCTTCCAACAGGACAATGACCCTAAGCACATAGCCAAGACAACCCAAGTGGCTTCGGGACAAGTCTCTGAATGTCCTTGAGTGGCTCAGCCAGAGCCCGAACTTGAACCTGATTGAACATCTCTGGAGAGACCTGAAAATAGCTGTGCAGCAACACTCCCCATCCAACCTGACAGAGCTTGAGAGGATCTGCAGAGAAGAATGGGAGAAACTCCCCAAATACAGGTGTGCTAAGCTTGTAGCGTCATACCCACGAAGATGTAAGACTGTAATCGCTGCCAAAGGTGCTTCAACAAAGTACTAAGTTAACCTCTTTGGGCTAGGGGGCAGTATTTTCACGTCTGGATGAAAAGCGTGCCCAGAGTAAACTGCCTGCTACTCAGGCCCAGATGCTAGGATATGCATACTATTAGTATATTTGGATAGAAGACACTCTGTAGTTTCTAAAACTGCTTGAATGATGTCTGTGAGTATAACATAACTCATATGGCAGGCAAAAACTGAGAAAGCATCCAACCAGGAAGTGGGAAATCTGAGGTTTGTAGTGTTTCAACTCTTTGCTTATCCAAGATACAGTGGAAATGGGGTCATGTTGCACTTCCTAAGGCTTCCACTAGATGTCAACATTCTTTAGAACCTTGTATGATGCTTCTACTGTGAAGTGGGGGCGAATGAGAGGGGATTGACTAAGGTCTGCCATGAGCTGACCATGAGCTGACCATGCGCTGACCATGAGCTGACCATGCGCTGACCATGCGCTGACCATGAGCTGACCATGCGCTGACCATGTGCTGACCATGCGCTGACCATGCGCTGACCATGAGCTGACCATGCGCTGACCATGCGCTGACCATGAGCTGACCATGCGCTGACCATGCGCTGACCATGAGCTGACCATGCGCTGACCATGCGCTGACCATGCGCTGACCATGCGCTGACCATGCGCTGACCATGAGCTGACCATGCGGGTTCATGTGGGAGTTAGCTTGAGTTCCATCGCATTTCTGAAGACAAATGAATTCTCCGGTTGGAACATTATTGAAGATTTATGTTAAAAACATCCTAAAGATTGATTCTATACTTCGTTTGACATGTTTCTACGGACTGTAATATAACTTTTTTTTTGACTTTTTGACCTGACCGCGCGTCGTGAGTTTAGATTCTGTACTGAACGCGCGAACAACAGGGAGGAATTTGGACATAAATGATGGACTTTATCGAACAAAACAAACATTTATTGTGGAACTGGGATTCCTGATGAAGATCATCAAAGGTAAGTGAATATTTATAATGATATTTCTGACTTTGCCACAACATGGCGGATATCTGTATGGCTTGTTTTGGTCTCTGAGCGCTGTACTCAGATTATTGCATGGTGTGCTTTCACCGTAAAGATTTTTTTAAATCTGACACAGCGGTTGCATTAACTTCTTATGGCTGCAAGGGGCAGTATTGAGTAGCCTGATAAAATGTGTCCATTTCAAACGGCCTCGTACTCAATTCTTGCTCGTACAATATGCATATTATTATTACTATTGGATAGAAAACACTCTCTAGTTTCTAAAACCGTTTGAATTATTTCTCTGAGTGAAACAGAACTCATTCTGCAGCACTTTTCCTGACCCGGAAGTTCAAAGTCTGAAATCGATGCTCTCTTCCTCTTCCTGCCTATAAATGGGCACAAGAGCTATTAGTATACATGCACGTCATACACCTTCCTCTGGGTGTCAAGAAGGCTGTGAGAGAAGAAATGAGTTGATTATCTCGATCTGGGATGGAATAAATCCTCTTGGAATGACGTGTACCCAATTTCCGGTACTCTGAAGAACGCGATTTGGACAGTGGGGTTGCCTTTTGTTTTGCTGACGTTATAGGCGACTATTATTTCCGGCTTTCATTTTATTTGATACATGTCACCATATCATCGTAAAGTATGTTTTTTCAATATAGTTTCATCAGATTATTGAAATTTTTTCGGGAGTTTTGCCGTGTTCCGTTCTCTTCCGTTTGTTTACATGGAGAGATCCGTGCAACCCGGCTAGAGCGCTTGCTAAATGGAGAGAGAAAGTTGCCATTCTGAAACCAAACAACGACTCATCTGGACAAAGGACACCTTGTTCAACATTCTGATGAAAGATCAGCAAAAATAAGACCCATTTTATGATGTTGTTTCATATATCTGTCGTAGTCGCCGGCGCCCAAGTGTTTCTGGCTATTGTGCTAAGCTAATATAACGCTACATTTTGTTTTCGCTGTAAAACACTTAATAAATCGGAAATATTGTCTGGCATCACAAGATGCCTGTCTTTCATTTGCTGTACACTATGTATTTTTCAGAAATGTTTTATGATGAGTAATTAGGTATTTGACGTTGGTGTCTGTAAATATTATGGCTGCTTTCGGTGCAATTTCTGAATGTAGCTGCAATGTAAACTATGATTTATACCTGAAATATGCACATTTTTCGAAAAAAACATATGCTATACAATAAATATGTTATCAGACTGTCATCTGATGAGGTTGTTTCTTGGTTAGTGGCTATTTATATCTTTATTTGGCCGAATTTGTGATAGCTACTGATGGAGTCAAAAACTGATGGAGTAATAAAAGTGGAGTCTTTTGCTAACGTGGTTAGCTAATAGATTTACATATTTTGTCTTCCCTGTAAAACATTTTAAAAATCGGACATATTGGCTGGATTCACGAGATGTGTACCTTTCATATGCTGTATTGGACTTGTTAATGTGTGAAAGTTAAATATAAAAAAAAAATATCTTTTGAATTTCGCGCCCTGCACTTGAAGTGGCTGTTGTCATAAGTGTACCGACGTCGGGCTTGCACGCCAAACAGGTTAAGGAGAAGTTTATCTAAAGTTCCATGTATAACACTTGTATCTTTTATCAATGTTTATTATGAGTATTTCTGTAAATTGATGTGGCTCTCTGCAAAATCACGGGATGTTTTGGAGGCAAAACATTACTGTACATAACGCGCCAATGTAAACTAAGATTTTGGGATATAAATATGAACTTTACCGAACAAAACATACATGTATTGTGTAACATGAAGTCCTATGAGTGTCATCTGATGAAGATCATCAAAGGTTAGTGATTAATTTTATCTATATTTCTGCTTTTTGTGACTCCTCTCTTTGGCTGGAAAAATGACTGTGACCTAACATAATCGTTTGGTTTGCTTTCGTCGTCAAGCCTTTTTTGAAATCGGACACTGTGGCTGGATTTACAAGTGTATCTTTAAAATGGTGTAAAATACCTGTATGTTTGAGGAATTTTAATTATGGGATTTCTGTTGTTTTGAATTTGGCGCCCTGCAGTTTCACTGGCTATTGACGAGGTGGGACGCTACCGTCTCACGTACCCTAGAGAGGTTGGTGACAGAAGTGTAACAGTATAACTTTAGTACGTCCCCTCGCCCCGACCCGGGCGCGAACCAGGGACCCTCTGCACACATCAACAACGGTCGCCCACGAAGCATCGTTACCCATCGCTCCACAAAGGCCGCGGCCCTTGCAGAGCAAGGTGCAACACTACTTCTAGGTTTCAGAGCAAGTGACGTAACTGATTGAAATGCTAGTAGCGCGTACCCGCTAACTAGCTAGCCATTTCACATCCGTTACACTCACCCCCCTTTCAACCTCCTCCTTTTCCGCAGCAACCAGTGATCCGGGTCACGGCACCAATGTAACAGTATAACTTTAGTACGTCCCCTCGCCCCGACCCGGGCGCGAACCAGGGACCCTCTGCACACATCAACAACGGTCGCCCACGAAGCATCGTTACCCATCGCTCCACAAAGGCCGCGGCCCTTGCAGAGCAAGGTGCAACACTACTTCTAGGTTTCAGAGCAAGTGACGTAACTGATTGAAATGCTAGTAGCGCGTACCCGCTAACTAGCTAGCCATTTCACATCCGTTACAGAAGCACCAGATCATCAGCAAACAGTAGACATTTGACTTAAGGTTTTTGACAATTCTAACCGCACACTTGGTGTTTGTGTACATGGATTTTATAATGTCGAATGTTTTACCCCCAACACCACTTTCCATCAATTTGTATAGCAGTCCCTCATGCCAAATTGAGTCAAAGGCTTTTTTGAAATCAACAAAGCATGAGAAGACTTTGCCTTTATTTTGGTTGGTTTGTTTGTCAGTTAGGGTGTGCAGGGTGAATACGTGGTCTGTCGTACAGTAATTTGGTAAAAAGACAATTTGACATTTGCTCAGTACATTGTTTTCATTGAGGAAATGTACGAGTCTGCTGTTAATGATAATGCAGAGGATTTTCCCAAGGTTGCTGTTGACGCATATCCCACGGTAGTTCTTGGTTCCAAATATTGGGGAAGATGCCAGAGCTGAGGATGATGTTAAAGAGTTTTAGTATAGCCAATTGGAATTTGTGGTCTGTATATTTTATCATTTCATTGAGGATACCATCAACACCACAGGCCTTTTTGCGTTGGAGGGTTTGTATTTTGTCCTGTAGTTCATTCAATGTAGTTGGAGAATCCAGTGGGTTCTGGTCGTCTTTAATAGTTGATTCTAATAGTTGATTCTAATAGTTGATTCTAATAGTTGATTCTAATAGTTGATTCTAATGGTTGATTCTAATAGTTGATTCTAATAGTTGATTCTAATAGTTGATTCTAATAGTTGATTCTAATAGTTGATTCTAATGGTTGATTCTAATAGTTGATTCTAATAGTTGATTCTAATAGTTGATTCTAATAGTTGATTCTAATAGTTGATTCTAATAGTTGATTCTAATAGTTGATTCTAATGGTTGATTCTAATAGTTGATTCTAATAGTTGATTCTAATAGTTGATTCTAATAGTTGATTCTAATGGTTGATTCTAATAGTTGATTCTAAGATTTGTATTTGATCCTGTGTATGTTTTTGCTCTTTATTCTTTGTTATAGAGCCAAAAATATTGGAGAAGTGGTTTATCCACACATCTCCATTTTGGATAGATAACTATTCGTGTCGTTGTTTGTTTAGTGTTTTCCAATTTCCCAGAAGTGGTTAGAATGGTTGGATTCTTCAGTTACATTGAGCTGATTTCTGACGTGCTGTTCCTTCTTTTTCCGTAGTGTATTTCTGTATTGTTTTAGTGATTCACCACAGTGAAGACGTAGACTCAGGGTTTCTGGGTCTCTATGTTTTTGGTTAGAAAAGGTTTCTCCATTTCTTTAGCATTCTTCATCAAAACATTTCTTATTGTTGTTAGTTTTCTACAGTTTTCTGCTAGAATGTTTTTTAATGTGATATTTACCTTAACCCTTATCTTAACCCTTATCTTAACCCTTAACCCTTATCTTAACCCTTAACCCTTACCTTAACCCTTACCTTAACCCTTACCTTAACCTTAACCCTTACCTTAACCCCTACCTTAACCCTTACCTTAACCCCTACCTTAACCCCTACCTTAACCCTTACCTTAACCCTTACCTTAACCCGTATCTTAACCCTTATCTTAACCCTTATCTTAACCCTTACCTTAACCCTTACCTTAACCCTTACATTTACCTTTTTCCTTATCTTAACCCTTAACCCTTATCTTAACCCTTATCTTAACCCTTACCTTAACCCGTATCTTAACCCTTATCTTAACCCTTACCTTAACCCTTACCTTAACCCATACCTTAACCCTTATCTTAACCCCTACCTTAACCCTTACCTTAACCCTTACCTTAACCCTTACCTTAACCCCTACCTTAACCCTTACCTTAACCCTTACCTTAACCCTTACCTTAACCCCTACCTTAACCCTTACATTTACCTTTTTCCTTATCTTAACCCTTATCTTAACCCTTAACCCATATCTTAACCCTTACCTTAACCCCTACCTTAACCCGTATCTTAACCCTTACCTTAACCCTTATCTTAACCCTTACCTTAACCCTTACCTTAACCCCTACCTTAACCCCTACCTTAACCCTTATCTTAACCCTTACCTTAACCCTTACCTTAACCCTTATCTTATTTCTGGGTCTCTATGTTTTTGGTTAGAAAAGGTCTCTCAATTTCTTTAGCATTCTTCATCAAAACATTTCTTATTGTTGTTAGTTTTCCTCAGTTTTCTGCTAAAATGTTTTTTTAATGTGATATTTTAGCTGATAGTTTAAATACACCGTTCAGGCTTCCTACTGCTAAGTTTCACTATTGCAGTAAAACATTTAGTCCAGTTTTGAAGGAAGTTGTCCAGAAGAGATTGAATTTGTTGTTGCCTAATAGTTTTTTTAATAGATTTCCGTACTACTTTCCTTCCATCTATAGCATTTCTTAATATTATTCAGTTCCTTTGGCTTTGATGCCTCATGATTGAGTATTGCTGTGTTCAAGCAGACTGTGATTTTGCTGTGGTCTGATAGGGGAGTCAGTGGACTGACTGTGACCTCTGGGTTGAGGTCAGTGATAAACGCTCTGAGAGACTCTGGGTTGAGTATTGCTCTGTTCAAGTAGACTGTGATTTTGCTGTGGTCTGATAGGGGTTTCAGTGGGCTGACTGTGAACGCTCTGAGAGACTCTGGGTTGAGGTCAGTGATAAAGTAGTCTACAGTACTACTGCCAAGAGATGAGCTATAGGTGTACCTACCATAGGAGTCTCCTCGAAGTCTACCATTGACTATGTACAGACCCAGCGTGCGACAGAGCTGCAGGAGTTGTGACCCGTTTTTGTTGGTTATGTTGTCGTAGTTGTGCCTAGTGGGGCATATGAGGGAGGGAATGCTGTCACCTCCGGGTAAACTCTCTCTCTCTCTCTCTCTCTCTCTCTCTCTCTCTCTCTCTCTCTCTCTCTCTCTCTCTCTCTCTCTCTCTCTCTCTCTCTCTCTCTCTCTCTCTCTCTCTCTCTCTCTCCCTCCCTCCCTCCCTCCCTCCCTCCCTCCCTCCCTCCCTATCAGTGGAGTACTGTTATCCATAATTGTAGGTTATCATTTCAAAAGACAGCTTTCAATTCTGCTCCCCACAAGAGAGACAGCATGAAGAAATATGCTCTAGGGCACACACACACACACACACACACACACACACACACACACACACACACACACACACACACACACACACACACACACACACACACACACACACACACACACACACACACACACACACACACTGTTTGTGTATTCCAGAAGATTCCCTTTATGATGCTCCTAAGTCATATCATGCCCTCTCTGTGTGTGTGTGTGATGTCTCTTTTTGAGAGCAGGCCTCTGGCCTGAGGCATGAAACCCCAGACAAACAATCTCCTCTCTATCACTAATGGACTGTTACAATAGAGACATGAAGAGAGCAACAATTCTCTCTCTCTCTCTCTCTCTCTCTCTCTCTCTCTCTCTCTCTCTCTCTCTCTCTTTCTCTCCCTCTCTCTCTCTCTCTCTCTCTCTCTCTCCACAGACTGAGACCGTTCACATCAGCCAGGTCGCTCAAGATCCACTTCAAAATCCGACGTCTGTCAAGGTCCCCTGGACGTCGGGAGATGCCTTCAAAACCGGCCACTAGGGACAACGAAGAGCGGCTCCGAGGGTCGCTAGGCACTCAGTATTATTATTATTTTAACTCTATACCAAACCTTAACCATTACCTTTACCCTTATCTTAACCCTTAACCCTTATCTTAACCCTTATCTTAACCCTTAACCCTTATCTTAACCCGTACCTTAACCCCTACCTTAACCCCTACCTTAACCCGTACCTTAACCCCTACCTTAACCCCTACCTTAACCCTTACACTTACCTTTACCCTTATCTTAACCCTTAACCCTTAGAATTAACCCTTATCTTAACCCTTAACCCTTAGAATTAACCCTTATCTTAACCCTTACCCATACACTTACACTTACCTTTAACCTTACCCTTATCTTAACCCTTATCTTAACCCTTACCTTAACCCCTACCTTAACCCTTACCTTAACCCTTACCTTAACCCTTACCTTAACCCTTAACCCTTACCTTAACCCTTAACCCTTATCTTAACCCTTATCTTAACCCTTATCTTAACCCTTGCCTTAACCCTTATCTTAACCCTTACCTTAACCCCTACCTTAACCATTACCTTAACCCATATCTTAACCCTTACCTTAACCCTTACCTTAACCCCTACCTTAATCCCTACCTTAACCCTTACCTTAACTCCTACCTTTACCCTTATCTTAACCCTTAACCCTTATCTTAACCCTTAACCCTTATCTTAACCCTTATCTTAACCCATACCTTAACCCCTACCTTAACCCCTACCTTAACCCTTACACTTACCTTTACCCTTATCTTAACCCTTAACCCTTAGAATTAACCATTATCTTAACCCTTAACCCTTAGAATTAACCCTAATCTTAACCCTTACCCATACACTTACCTTTAACCTTACCCTTATCTTTTTTTTTTTTTATTATTATTTTTTTTTAAATTTTATCCCATTTTCTCCCCAATTTTCGTGGTATCCAATCGCTAGTAATTACTATCTTGTCTCATCGCTACAACTCCCGTACGGGCTCGGGAGAGACGAAGGTCGAAAGCCATGCGTCCTCCGAAGCACAACCCAACCAAGCCGCACTGCTTCTTAACACAGCGCGCCTCCAACCCGGAAGCCAGCCGCACCAATGTGTCGGAGGAAACACCGTGTACCTGGCCCCCTTGGTTAGCGCGCACTGCGCCCGGCCCGCCACAGGAGTCGCTGGAGCGCGATGAGACAAGGATATCCCTACCGGCCAAACCCTCCCTAACCCGGACGACGCTATGCCAATTGTGCGTCGCCCCACGGACCTCCCGGTCGCGGCCGGCTGCGACAGACCTTACCCTTATCTTAACCCTTATCTTAACCCTTACCTTAACCCCTACCTTAACCATTACCTTAACCCATATCTTAACCCTTACCTTAACCCTTACCTTAACCCTTACCTTAACCCTTATCTTAACCCTTACCTTAACCCTTATCTTAACCCTTACCTTAACCCTTACCTTAACCCTTACCTTAACCCTTACCTTAACCCTTAACCCTTATCTTAACCCTTGCCTTAACCCTTATCTTAACCCTTACCTTAACCCCTACCTTAACCATTACCTTAACCCATATCTTAACCCTTACCTTAACCCTTACCTTAACCCTTACCTTAACCCCTACCTTAACCCTTACCTTAACTCCTACCTTTACCCTTATCTTAACCCTTAACCCTTATCTTAACCCTTAACCCTTATCTTAACCCTTATCTTAACCCGTACCTTAACCCCTACCTTAACCCTTACACTTACCTTTACCCTTATCTTAACCCTTAACCCTTAGAATTAACCCTTATCTTAACCCTTAACCCTTAGAATTAACCCTTATCTTAACCCTTACCCATACACTTACACTTACCTTTAACCTTACCCTTATCTTAACCCTTATCTGAACCCTTACCTTAACCCTTACCTTAACCCTTACCTTAACCCCTACCTTAACCCTTACCTTAACCCTTACCTTAACCCTTATCTTAACCCTTACCCTTATCTTAACCCTTACCCTTATCTTAACCCTTAACCCTTATCTTAACCCTTACCCTTATCTTAACCCTTAACCCTTACCTTAACCATTCGGAATAATGCCTAAACTTAACCAGCCGCGAGGCGCCGATCGACAGCTTGGGGAAACACGGACAAATGTCAAAATCTGAAGT